>NC_092166.1:72146189-72363689 GCF_045791955.1 Oncorhynchus clarkii lewisi
ATCTGGTAATATGAGAGGCGTGTGTGTGTGAATTATACTGTTTTCGAACTCGCCTGTCAGAGTGAAAGTGGCAGTGGTTGTGGGTGTGCGTGTGTGTGTGTTTCTGCCTGCTTCCATGAATGTGTGTTTCTGCCTGCTTCCATGAGTGTGTGTTTCTGCCTGCTTCCATGAGTGTGTGTTTCTGCCTGCTTCCATGAGTGTGTGTTTCTGCCTGCTTCCATGAGTGTGTGTTTCTGCCCTATTAAATACAAACTTTTCAACGACAAGGTCAAAAATCCCATTGTGAGTGTCGTAAAGGGTGAAGCTCATCACATTGGTATAATTTATTACTGTAATGACTAGAGGGGATAGTCACAGAGGGCTTTCTGGGAGGAGGATAGAACAGAGGGCTTTCTGGGAGAAGGATAGAACAGAGGGCTTTCTGGGAGAAGGATAGAACAGAGGGCTTTCTGGGAGGATAGAACAGAGGGCTTTCTGGGAGGAGGATAGAACAGAGGGCTTTCTGGGAGAAGGATAGGACAGAGGGCTTTCTGGGAGAAAGATAGAACAGAGGGCTTTCTGGGAGAAAGATAGAACAGAGGGCTTTCTGGGAGAAGGATAGAACAGAGTGCTTTCTGGGAGGAGGATAGAACAGAGGGATTTCTGGGAGAAAGATAGAACAGAGGGCTTTCTGGGAGGAGGATAGAACAGAGGGCTTTCTGGGAGAAGGATAGAACAGAGGGCTTTCTGGGAGGAGGATAGAACAGAGGGCTTTCTGGGAGAAAGATAGAACAGAGGGCTTTCTGGGAGAAGGATAGAACAGAGGGCTTTCTGGGAGGAGGATAGAACAGAGGGCTTTCTGGGAGAAAGATAGAACAGAGGGCTTTCTGGGAGAAGGATAGAACAGAGGGCTTTCTGGGAGGAGGATAGAACAGAGGGTTTTCTGGGAGGAGGATAGAACAGAGGGCTTTCTGGGAGGAGGATAGAACAGAGGGCTTTCTGGGAGAAAGATAGAACAGAGGGCTTTCTGGGAGAAGGATAGAACAGAGGGCTTTCTGGGAGAAGGATAGAACAGATGGATTTCTGGGAGGAGGATAGAACAGAGGGCTTTCTGGGAGAAAGATAGAACAGAGGGCTTTCTGGGAGGAGGATAGAACAGAGGGCTTTCTGGGAGGAGGATAGAACAGAGGGCTTTCTGGGAGAAGGATAAAACAGAGGGCTTTCTGGGAGAAGGATAGAACAGAGGGCTTTCTGGGAGGAGGATAGAACAGAGGGCTTTCTGGGAGGAGGATAGAACAGAGAAAGAAATCGCTTGTGTTCTAAATGGTACCCTATTTCCTATGTACAGTGCCTTCGGTAAGTATTCAGACCCCTTGACTTTTTCCACATTTTGTTACGTTATAGCCTTATTCTAGAATTTATTAAATTGTTTTTTCCCCCTCAATAGTCTACACACAATACCCCATAATGAAAAAGCAAAATCAGGTTTATAGACATTTTTGCAAATGTATAAAATAAAATTAAAATTAAAATGGAAATATCGCATTTACATATGTATTCAGACCCTTTACTCAGTACTTTGTTGAATCACCTTTGGCAGTGATTACAGCCTTGAGTCTTCTTGGCACACCTTTATTTGGGGAGTTTCTCCCATTCTTCTTTGCAGATCCTCTCAAGCTTTGTCAGGTTGGATGGGGAGCGTCGCTGCACAGCTATTTTCAGGTTTCTCCAGAGATGTTGGATCGGGTTCATGTCCGGGCTCTGACTGGGCGACTCAAGGACATTCAGAGACTTGTCCCAAAGCCAGTCCTGCATTGTCTTGGCTGTGTGCTTAGGGTAATTGTTCTGCTGGGAGATGAACCTTTACCTTCCTGAGTGCCCTGGAGCTCAAGGATCTCTCTGTACTTTGCTTCGTTCATCTTTCCCTCATTCCTGACTAGTCTCCCAGTCCCTGCCTCTGAAAAACATCCCCACAGCATGATACTACCACCGTGACGCTTGGAATTCATGCCAAAGAGTTTAATCTTGCTTTCATCAGACCAGAGAATCTTGTTTCTCGTGTCTTTTACGTGCCTTTTGGCCAACTCCAAGCGGGCTGTCATCGGCCTTTTACTGAGGAGTGGCTTTCGTCTGCCCACTCTACCATAAAGGCCTGATTGGTGGAGTGTTGCAGAAATGGTTGTCCTTCTGGAAGGTTCTCCCATCTCCACAGAGGAACTCTGGAACTCTGTCAGAGTGACCATCGGGTTCTTGGTCACCTCTCTGACCAAGGCCCTCCCCTGATAGTTCAATTTGGCTGGGTGGTCTGCTCTTGGAAGAGTCTTGGTGGTTCCAAACTTCTCCCATTTAAGAATTATGGAGGCCACTGTGCTCTTGGATACCTTGGGGCAGCTGGTAGCCTAGTGGTTAGAGCATTTGGCCAGTAATTGAAAGTCTGCTGGATTGAATCCCAGAGTTGACAAGGTAAAAATCTGTCTTCTTCCCTTGAACAAGGCAGTTAACCCACTGTTCCCCGGTAGGCCGTCAAAGTAACTAAGAATTTGTTCTTAACTGACTTGCCTAGTTAAATAAAGGTTACATTTAAAATAAAATAAAAATTATTCGACCTCATGGCTTGGTTTTTTTTCTGACATGCACTGTCAGCTGTGGGACCTTGTATAGACAGGTGTGTGTGTTTCCAAATCATGTCCAATCAACTATATTTACCACTGGTGGACTCCAATCAAGCTGTAGAAACATCTCAAGGATGATCAATGGAAACAGGATGCACCTGAGCTCAATTTCGAGTCTCATAGGGTCTGATTACTTATGTAAATAAGGAATTTGTGTTTTTTATTTTTAATACATTTGCAAAAATGTCTATACACCTGTTTTTGCTTTCTCTTTATGTGCTATTGTGTGAAGAGTGATGAAGGAAAACAAATATTTAATACATTTTAGAATAAAGCTTTAACGTAACAAAATATGGAAAAACTCAAGGGGTCTGAATACTTTCCAACTGTAATGCATTAGTTTTGACCAGAGACGGTGTAGGGAATAGGCTGCCATTTGGGATGCAGACACAAAAAGACAACAATGGAAAAATAATGTAAAGGTCATGAACAATCAGAATCATGTCTTCATGAAATGTGATGATATTTGGATAAAACCAGTATGATGACCAAAGTGTGAAAAATGACTGTTGCTTCTACATTGATAAAGTTTGATCATAAAGTTACTGGTCCCCTCCTCCATGTCAGGAGGTGGATTATTAAGGGGATAGGGTGACATTATCCTAGTGCTGAGCGATTAGTGCTTTTCTAGGTCGGTTCGATTTTGGTTTTTCGGTTCGATATTCATTTATTTTACGTTAAATGCATTATAAAATAATGACCGAAAAATTTTTTTTATGGAAATTCCAAAGCCAAAAATAGTGAAGTTTCAATTGCCAAAACATTGAAAAGATTCCATTGTCTCTGTCAGGTCAACATTGGGTCGACATCAATAGAAACATAGGAACTGACTATGAAATAATACAACATTACAGTTGCATATATTACTTTGTTTTTATTTGATGAATTTATTATTTTTCATTCCTTAAAGAAATCATCAACCCCTCTTTTACGCTGCTGCTACTCTCTGTTTATCTTATATGCATAGTCACTTTAACTATACATTCATGTACATACTACCTCAATTGGCCCGACCAACCAGTGCTCCCGCACATTGGCTAACCGGGCTGTCTGCATTGTGTCCCACCACCCGCCAACACCTCTTTTTACGCTACTGCTACTCTCTGTTCATCATATATGCATAGTCACTTTAACCATACCCACATGTACATACTACCTCAATAAGCCTGACTGACCGTTGTCTGTATATAGCCTTTCTACTCTTATTTTCAAATGTCTTTTTACTGTTGTTTTATTTCTTTACTTACCTACACACACACACACACACACACACACACACACACACACACACACACACACACACACACACACACACACACACACACACACACGTTTTTTTATTTTTTATTCTCCGCACTATTGGTTAGAGCCTGTAAGT
Source organism: Oncorhynchus clarkii lewisi (assembly GCF_045791955.1). NCBI lineage: Eukaryota > Metazoa > Chordata > Actinopteri > Salmoniformes > Salmonidae > Oncorhynchus > Oncorhynchus clarkii. The sequence goes on from NC_092166.1 coordinate 72,150,219, forward strand.
AAGCATTTCACCTGTTGTATTCGGCGCACGTGACAAATAAACTTTGATTTGATTATTTTAGTGTAAAGACTAAGATTTTGTTGTTATACTATATATTATTTGTGTGTACTCAAACAAGGACGGAACATAAATGCAAAAGTTGAAGTTTTATATTTCAACGTGACTCAAAACATGTCAAACAGCATACTGTAAGCACACATACAGTACAAATCAAAACATGTCAAACAGCATACTGTAAGCACACATACAGTACAAATCAAAACATGTCAAACAGCATACTGTAAGCACACATACAGTACAAATCAAAACATGTCAAACAGCATACTGTAAGCACACATACAGTACAAATCAAAACATGTCAAACAGCATACTGTAAGCACACATACAGTACAAATCAAAACATGTCAAACAGCATACTGTAAGCACACATACAGTACAAATCAAAACATGTCAAACAGCATACTGTAAGCACACATACAGTACAAATCAAAACATGTCAAACAGCATACTGTAAGCACACATACAGTACAAATCAAAACATGTCAAACAGCATACTGTAAGCACACATACAGTACAAATCAAAACATGTCAAACAGCATACTGTAAGCACACATACAGTACAAATCAAAACATGTCAAACAGCATACTGTAAGCACACATACAGTACAAATGAAAACACACAGTAAATATATTTTTCAAATGCCAAGGAAGAAAAATGGCCTATTTGTACTACTGCACTGTATGTTAGATCAATTGTACGGAATAGATAAAGAAACTGTCAAATACAATCAAATCTAAATCATAAGTCAAGAAACAACTACTCCATTGCGAAAACAAAATCGGTCATGTCTGTTGTTTTGGTCCAGCCACAGATTTTCATCAACTTCACAGGCAATCACAAGCAATATTATCCTTGGCCAGACAGTGGGGGAAATGTCTTCTGGCATGACACATCCACCCCTGACAGGACTCTGCTGGAATGTCACCACAGGCCATTGCCTGGAGAAGGGCCATACGTTCATGGGGGTTGGGATCATACACCTTCCACCACCATGCTGAAAACAACTCCTCCATGGGGTTGTGATCATACACCTTCCACCACCATGCTGAAAACAACTCCTCCATGGGGTTGTGATCATACACCTTCCACCACCATTCTGAAAACAACTCCTCCATGGGGTTGTGATCATACACCTTCCACCACCATGCTGAAAACAACTCCTCCATGGGGGTTGTGATCATACACCTTCCACCACCATGCTGAAAACAACTCCTCCATGGGGGTTGTGATCATACACCTTCCACCACCATGCTGAAAACAACTCCTCCATGGGGTTGTGATCATACACCTTCCACCACCATGCTGAAAACAACTCCTCCATGGGGGTTGTGATCATACACCTTCCACCACCATGCTGAAACAACTCCTCCATGGGGTTGTGATCATACACCTTCCACCACCATGCTAAAAACAACTCCTCCATGGGGTTGTGATCATACACCTTCCACCACCATGCTGAAAACAACTCCTCCATGGGGTTGTGATCATACACCTTCCACCACCATGCTGAAACAACTCCTCCATGGGGTTGGGATCATACACCTTCCACCACCATGCTGAAAACAACTCCTCCATGGGGTTGGGATCATACACCTTCCACCACCATGCTGAAACAACTCCTCCATGGGGTTGTGATCATACACCTTCCACTGCCATGCTGAAAACAACTCCTCCATGGGGTTTGTGATCATACACCTTCCACCACCATGCTAAAAACAACTCCTCCATGGGGTTGTGATCATACACCTTCCACCACCATGCTGAAAACAACTCCTCCATGGGGTTGTGATCATATACCTTCCACCACCATGCTGAAACATCTCCTCCATGGGGTTGTGATCATACACCTTCCACCACCATGCTGAAAACAACTCCTCCATGGGGTTGTGATCATACACCTTCCACCACCATGCTGAAAACAACTCCTCCATGGGGTTGTGATCATACACCTTCCACCACCATGCTGAAAACAACTCCTCCATGGGGTTGTGATCATACACCTTCCACCACCATGCTGAAACAACTCCTCCATGGGGTTGTGATCATACACCTTCCACCACCATGCTGAAACAACTCCTCCATGGGGTTGGGATCATACACCTTCCACCACCATGCTGAAACAACTCCTCCATGGGGTTGTGATCATACACCTTCCACCACCATGCTGAAAACAACTCCTCCATGGGGTTGTGATCATACACCTTCCATCGCCATGCTGAAAATAACTCCTCCATGGGGTTGTGATCATACACCTTCCACCACCATGCTGAAAACAACTCATCCATGGGGTTGTGATCATACACCTTCCACCAACCTGCTGAAAACAACTCCTCCATGGGGTTGTGATCATACACCTTCCACCACCATGCTGAAAACAACTCCTCCATGGGGTTGGGATCATATACCTTCCACCACCATGCTGAAACAACTCCTCCATGGGGTTGTGATCATACACCTTCCACCACCATGCTGAAACAACTCCTCCATGGGGTTGGGATCATACACCTTCCACCACCATGCTGAAACAACTCCTCCATGGGGTTGTGATCATACACCTTCCACCACCATGCTAAAAACTCCTCCTAAATGGGGCGGCAGGTAGCCTAGTGGTTAGAGCGTTTGGCCAATAACAGAAAGGTTGCTGCATCGAATCCCTGAGCTGACAAGGTAAAAATCTGTCATTCTGCCCCTGAGCAAGGCAGTTAACCAACTGTTCCCTGGGAGGCTGTCATTGTAATAAGAATTTGTTCTTAACTGACTTGCCTAGTTAAATGAAAAATGCCATTGAAAAATGGGTTATATGGTGAGAAATAGAGAATTGTAAACCTGGATGGTTATGGAACCAGTTGCGAAGCTGAGCAGCCTGATGAAAGCTCAAGTTGTCCCAAATTAGAACATACATATGATTCTCATAATTACCTGGCCCTGCTCTGGTTGAAAAACATTGTCATGTAAGGTGTTCAGGAAAATAAGGAGATGGGCAGTGTTGTATGGTCCAAGGGTGGCATGTGGGGGGGACCCCATTGTGGCTCATAGATGTGTATATGGTGACATTTCCCACGCGCTGGCCAGGCACCTCAATGATGTTCCTTCCTCTCCTCCTCATCTTTGCTAAATTTAATCCAGCCTCATCTATGGATATGAGTTCCTGGGGGATGGGACTTGCACCCAACTCCATGTTTCTCTGAAATGACAGTAAATACTGTATTGTAAATTTCACTGGCAACCTCAATGGTTCTCTAATGTTTCAAGAGTATAATACTAGTACATTACTTGCACATATTCATACCGTTTATCCTTCACTCTTTGGGAATTGCTTTCAAATGGGACTCTGTAGATGTGATTCATCCGGAGATGGTGTTTCTGAAGGATGCAGGGCTATGGTTGATAAACTCACTCTGATGTTATGGAAGACGGCAGGGTTTTCAATCATTTGCTGTTGGATTTCCTGCAGTCTTATGGCATTATTTTACACTACCATTTTCACAATGGGAAAGGGGATACCTAGTCAGTTGTACAACTGAATGTATTCAACTTCTGCATTTAACCCAACCCCTCTGAATCAGAGAGGTGTGGGGGGGCTGTCATAATCGACATCCACGTCTTCAGCGCCCAGTGGGTTAACTGCCTTGCTCAGGGGCAGAATGACAGCTCAGGGATTTGATCCAGCAACCTTTCGGGTTCTGGCCCAATGCTCTAACCACTAGGCTACCTGCCATCTGTTTGTCATGATTTACTCAACTGAGTTTTGCTCTTTTGTAGAGAGTTGTGTTAACTATTTCGCAAAAATGTGCTTAGCATTGTCTGTGAAAGCAATGAGAAATGACTTACAGTTTTGCAAAAAAACAACACTCTTGTGCTCATAAGCAATGATATAAAGTACTTACAGTAAGTAAAAATACTTTGAAGTGCTACTTAAGTAGATTTTTTGTGGAATCTGTACTTAAATTTGCTCTTCATATTTGCGACTACTTTTACTTTTACTTCACTTCATTCACTACATTCACTACAGTAACACTACAGTAATACTACAGTAACACTACAGTAACACTACAGTAATACTACAGTAATATAGCATACAACATAAACATGTTACAAACTAGTATAGCTCCCAATTTCATACATACAGTAATACACAAAACATTTACTTTGGTGCCCCTTACAGCATGTATTGGAATCTACAATCTTTACTGTGCTTTATGTTGAACTACTGTCAAGTAGTAAAAGCAGTAGATACTGTAGGTCCAATGTCTGCAGTACTATTCTAACTTTTGTAACGTCTGGATGATGGATGCTATGGTGAAGTGACTCAGCTTGTGCTGCACTCTCTGCCCATTCTCTCTCAAGGTCAATGTCAGGTTGAGCACATGGTCCACCACAGTCGTCTGAATATCATCAGAGACTACTCTCCTGGTTCTTGTTCTCGGTCTTCCTCCACCTCCACCTCTCTCTGCCAAGTTCACTTCCATTGTTCTCCAAACACAGGAGTTCTCACCTGTGGCCTTGTATTCAAATCAAATCGTATTTGTCACGTGCGCCGAATACAACAGGTATTGTATTACTGTGAAATGCTTCCTTACAAGCCCTTATCCAATAAAGTTTTAAGAAAATACCTAAAAAAAAGTAAGAGATAAGAATAACAAATCATTAAAGAGCAGCAGTAAATAACAACAGCGGGGCTATATACAGGGGGTACCGGTACAGAGTCAATGTGCGGTGTCAAGGTAATTGAGGTACTATGTACATGTAGGTAGAGTTATTAAAGTAACTATGCATAGGTAATAACAGAGAGTAGCAGCAGCGTAGAAGAGGGTTGGGGGAGGCAATGCATATAGTCTGGGTAGCCATTTGATTAGATGTTCAGGAGTCTTATGACTTGGGGGTGGAAGCTTTTTAGAAGCATCTTGTGCCTAGACTTGGCGCTCCGGTACCACAGTCTTTGACTAGGGTAGGTTTTTAGGGCCTTCCTCTGACACCGCCTGGCCCCGGTGATGTATGCATTACCCTCTGTAGAGCCTTGCGGTCGGAAGCCGAGCAGTTGCCATACCAGGCAGTGATGCAACCCATCAGGATGCTCTCAATGGTACAAATGTAAACTTTTTGAGGATCTGAGGACCCATGCCAAATATTTTTAATCTCCTGAGGGGGAATAGGTTTTGTCGTGCCCTCTTCACAACTGTCTTGGTGTGCTTGGACCATTCTAGTTTGTTGGTGATGTGGACACCAAGGAACTTATCCATACCAAAGGTCTGATTGCAAATTGCAAATTTACGCAACTAGTGATTGCACATGTGAAGAGTGAAAGGTAACTGGTAATTGAGCTTAGCTTGTTAAGCAGTGTTGCTTTTCATTTGCAGACAATAGATTTTCATTTTGAAGTTTGTGCCAAAAGTAGAGAATTGTGTCTTGTGTTTTGCCAAATGTTTGTTATAGAATTGCAATCTGAATGTAAAGCAAAACATGTGCCAGTAGTATTGCAGATTTGGTGTATGGTTCTGCTAAATTAGTTACAGGTTTAGGTCATTGTGCTTCATGGGCCAGTTTTAGTGTGTAAACAATTGGGAAAAATGCAATACACCAATGGTAACATAATATTCTCTTACCTAATTTAAATAAGTATTGCCTTCTCAACAAGATCAAAGAAGGCGTGTTTGCAGAGAGGCGTAGTGTATATACAGTGCATTCGGATAGTACTCAGACCCCTTGACTTTTCCACATTTTGTTACGTTACAGCCTTATTCTAAAATGTATTCAATCGTTTTTTTCCCTCATCAATCTACACACAATACCCCATAATGACAAAGCAAAAACAACTTCTTAGAAATGTTTGCAAATTTATGAAAACAGAAATACCTCATTTACATAAGTATTCAGACCCTTTGCTATGAGACTCAAAATTGAGCTCAGGTGCATCCTGTTTAATTCAATTAATTGGACATGATTTGGAAAGACACACACCTGTCTATATAAGGTCCCACCATTGACAGTGCATGTCAGAGCAAAAAACCAAGCTATGAGGTCAAAGGAATTGTCATTAGAGCCCCGAGACGGAATTGTGTCAAGGCAGAGATCTGGGGAAGGGTACCAGAACATTTCTGCAGCATTTAAGGTCCACAAGAACACAGTGGCCTCCATCATTCTTAAATGGAAGAGGTTTGGAACCACCAAGACTTTTCCTAGAGCTTGCCGCCCAGTCAAACTGAGCAATCGGGGGAGAAGGGCCTTAGTCAGGGAGGTGACCAAGAACCTGATGGTCACTCTGACAAAGCTCCAGAGTTCCTCTGTGGAGATGGGGGAACCTTCCAGAAGGACAACCATCTCTGCAGCACTCCCACAATTAGCCCTTTATGGTAGCGTGGCCAGACGGAAGCCACTCCTCAGTAAAAGGCACATGACATCCCAAAGGACTGCCAGACCATGAGAAACAAGATTCTCTGGTCTGATGAAATCAAGATTGAACTCTTTGGCCTGAATGTCAAGCGTAATGTCTGGAGGAAACCTGGCACCATCCCTAGAGTCAAGCATGGTGGTGGCAGCATCATGCTGTGTCAATGTTTTTCAGAGGCAGGGACTGGGAGATTGGTCAGGATCAAGGGAAAGATGAACGGAGCAACGTACAGACGGATCCTTGATGAAAACCTGCTCCAGAGTGCTCCGAACAACAGACTGGGGCCAAGGTTCACTTTCCAACAGGACAACAACCCTAAGCACACAGTCAAGACAACGCAGGAGTGGCTTCAGGTCGTTTGTGTGGCCCAGTCAGAGCCCGGACTTGAACCCGATCTAACATTTCTGGAACCTGAAAGTAGCTGTGCAGTGACGCTCCCCATAAAACCTGGCAGCGCTTAAGAGGATCTGCAGAGAAGAATGTGAGAAACTCCCCAAATACAGGTGTGCCAAGATTGAAGCGTCATACCCAAGAAGACTCGAGGCTGTAATCACTGCCAAAGTTGCTTCAACAAAGTACTGAGTAAAAGGTCTGAATACTTACATAAATGTGATATGCCAGAAACAAACTTGCTGATCTCCCTGTTCTCTGTTCATTGGTTGACTGAGTACACCAAGCCAATCTCTTATCCAATCAGTTATGTACTGATTCACATAATTCAAAGGTAGAGTGCGTGAGTGTGTACGTCAGTAAGCTGCAGTCTGTCTCTAACCTCTGACCTGTCACTTCCCAAGATAGGAAGTGTTCCTGTTCTTGTTCCTGCATAACTTAACACATGCTGCACACACACACACACACACACACACACACACACACACACACACACACACACACACACACACACACACACACACACACACACACACACACACACACACACACACACACACACACACACACACACACACACACACACCCCACGAATGTTTGACAGCTAATCCTCTTCTCTCGTCACCATCTCCACTTAGCTTTCACACTGACCTGAATTGACCAGGAAATGAGTAGACAGAACAAAGGGCCAGATCGTGCATCAACAGCAGAAATGTCAGTCAGTTACAGAGCTGAGCTTCATTACTGCATTACACACACAGCCTCCCAAATACTGATGACCTTCTCCAGAGAAGGTATGTTTTTAGTAGAGTAGAATGCTAATTGAATGACGTTGCCAGATATTTAAATAGTGAAATATCACTCACTTCATTGAACTCGTCAAATGCTGGTACTGCACCAAAGTCTTTTAATAGACAGAGTAGAGCCTAACCTAAAAAACATCTTACCCCATGCCAGTAAATGGTGTCTACCGCAGAAATGGAGCATTCAGATGCCTGCAGGGATCTTCAAGGTTTATTAGGGTCGGACAAATAGACACAAATACTAATGCTGTGGTGTGTTGGACGCCTTCCTCTGAGCCTTTAGTAGTTTCATCTTCTGGAATTAATCAGTCAATCCATCCATCTAACCCCATCTTTCTCTGTCTTCCCCTGTAGGTTTCGGGATGTCCACCCCGGTGACGGTGGCAGGGAAGGTGTTCCTGATCTTCTATGGTCTCCTTGGTTGCGCCGCCACCATCTTGTTCTTTAACCTCTTCCTGGAACGCATTATCACCCTCCTGGCCGTGGTAATGAAGGCCGTGAGGGAACGGCGCATCCGGAACTCCGGCCTCCTCCCGCCGGGTATCCGCCATGACTTCTCGGCGTGTTCGTTCCCGGGGTGGAAGCCGTCGGTCTACCACGTCATGTTGATCCTGGGGCTGTCTGCCATCATCATCTCCTGCTGTGCCTCAGCCATGTACACCCCTGTGGAGGGATGGGCCTACCTGGACTCACTCTACTTCTGCTTCGTCACATTTAGGTAAGGTAGTCTACTAGAGGTCGGAGGTTGGAGAAGTGGGCCAGCCAGCAACCGGCTGGAAGGCTGTCTGTATGAGTCTTGAGTCTCAGAGAAATGCTGGCATCCTAGAGTATCCATGATATCATATCCTGTGCCCATGAGCAAGGCACTGCACTGTGGCTGGCCTGTTCTTCAACCTCTCGCTGGGTGTGTGTATTTGTGTTTCTTGGGTAGGGTCGCATAATTCTGGCAACTTTCTCAAAATTCCCTGGTTTTCCAGAAATCCAATTTGAAGGATTCCTGCAATTAGGAGGGAATTAGCCGGAAATATTCAGCTATCCTCAGATTTCTGGAAAACTGGGGAATTTGTGGAAAGTTACTGGAATTTTGCAGCCCTAGTCTCAAGGGGCTTGGGATAGAAAAAAGACAAAAGGCAAGAAAGTAATGTTATTCTTGTTTTTATTTTTCTTCTTCCCCTCCTCCTCTTCCTCTTCATCTTCCTTCTTTCTCTCTTCCTCCTCCTTCTCCCTCCTTCTACTCCGCCTCCCCTTTTTTCTCTACCTCCTCCCCTGTCAGCACCATTGGCTTCGGGGACCTGGTATCAAGCCAGAGAGCGGACTATGAGTACCAGCCGCTGTACCGTCTGGCTAACTGCCTGTTCATCCTCATGGGCGTGTGCTGCATCTACTCTCTGTTCAACGTCATCTCCATCGTCATCAAACAGGTAGATGTAGAACAACGAGCACAATGGAAATAAGTCTGTCGACAGTATTGTATTTTTAATCCTTGATGCATTGTTGTGTTCAGTTAGCTGAGCCACCTCTATCTGTAACTATATCTGTATTTTAACATCAGATTCCTTCCTTCCTTCAGGTGCTCAACTGGATGCTTCAGAACCTGTGCTGCCAGCGGTGCAACATCAGGTCAAACTCTTTCCCGTTGGGGCGCCGCAACGCCATCCGGCCCGGGTCGAGAATCCGTAAGGGCCGCTTCGGAATCAGACGCCCGCCCGACTCTGGGGATTCGGGACCCTGCGACAGCGACACGGAGGGGGGAGGACGCAGACTCTCTGGAGAGATGATTTCAATGAAGGACCTGACGGCCTCGAATAAGGTCTCACTGGCCCTCATGCAGAAGCAGTTATCAGAGTCTGCTAACGGTTATCCCAGGACGGTGTGTGGCGGCTCGAGACATAACGGGTTCTCTGGAGGAGTGGGCGCTCTGGGGATCATGAACAACAGACTGGCAGAGACCAGCAACTCCAGGTAGACCTGTGTAGTGTTTCTCAACTTGGTCCAACTTGGTCCATGGACAGGCGCTGGTCCGTGAGATGTGGACTTTCGGTCGGTGCGATGATTGACTGACTTAATGTTTGCAGTCCCCCACGGAGTAAAGACCATAGCTTGTCAGTCTCTGACACAAGAGATAACCTGCTAGTCTCTAAGATAATAAAAAGGTTGGTATGAAAGGCTGAGAAACACTGGAGTAGACCCCTGCAGGGTGGTAGATAATGTGCTTAAGGACACTGAGACTGATGGGGAGAGAAACTGAGAGGAGTTTTATGGTCTTATGTGATTAACTTTATTTGCTATCACTCTTGTCATACTTGATTATGTCTTGTTGTTCAATGGAAGAGCATAATGATATGCATGAAACTGTTGGACATTTTTGGGGATGGAATCAACATCCTGTGATGATGATGATGATGATGATGGGACAGTTGGAATGATACTATGGGAAGGAAAGGAACCTTCTTGTAACTGTGCTTTTGAAGGTCAAAACACCTGAGACAACCATGGAAGGAATTAGTATAACATGAGTCCATAAGCCGACATATTGCTCTCTCTGACTCGAAGCCAGAAAGAACATTTTCACTGATATACCATTGGCAATCTTCAAAATATTTAGTTAGCCATACCTGAGTAAATCTCTGAGGCTGTGAGTATCAAACGTCTCAGAAGAATGTACCATATGTAGCAAATGTCCCAGATAAGAAGTGCTGATCTAGGATCAGTTTAGCCTTTTAGATCAAATTGAATACAATGAACAGGAGGGACCTGATTCTAGATCAGCACTCCTTCTCCAAGATGCTTGATACATACTGCCCCAGATCAGTTTGACTTTTACAGCATACTGTACTGGAAGAGGCAACTCTGTGCGATCATGATGACATTATCATCATGATCGCTTTGGAGCTATTTCACTAAGTATGTCATTTATAAGCAGGTTTGAATGTATAGGTTGAGTTGGTACTGTACCTATCATTCAACACAAAGATAACTACAGTATGATATAGCACATATATAGCTATGCCATCCATGTCTCATTGTGAAGAACAATAGGAACTCATCAACATATCAGATCCATTTACAGACCAGGCCTGAAGTATGGAAGCTGAACCATAGAGAGAGCATAACGTGACCTTAGTGATAGCAAACCTAGTCTCTATCATAGAAATAGAATGACTAGAATGAACATTCAAGCCATTCATGTCAATGCTCTGTGATGTATGGACCGGGACCCATATTGATTGTGCCTATGCGAGGAAGCACAAGCAACAAGTCATAATATTACAATGGTCTCCACCAATCATCTTGCACTAGTCTAATCTTAAGCTCAGGTGACTGATTATTGTGGGGGAAGAGGAGACCGGTTCAGCACGTCCCAAATCGCTTGTAAGGTGGAAGCAATATGGTGGAAGCTCCAACACTATACTGCTTATACCTGCCCAGACCCTTCAGATAGATCTGCAAATGTTGAGAGGTTAGTGACAAAGGGGAAGGGTAAGAAAATCATTCAGACTGGCTGGTGTTGTATCGGGTTGATGCTACTGCTGTAGTGTGTGATGTAGCCTGCAACTCCAGCTCAGTTATGTCAGTCAGTTCAGTGAGCTCCTAGTTAGAGATTCAGCACTGAGCCTGACTGTAGGGCTTCAAACAGTCATTTCCTATTTCTCAAGATGGACGAGTGCAGAGAAGAGAGAGAGGGAGAGGTGGGAGAGGAGAGAGAGGGAGAGAGCGAGGGAGAGGGGGAGAGGAAGGGAATGAAAGTCGAGGGCCTCCTAGGAAGGTAACTAGGGTTCTTATCAGCTCAGAACATGTTTTAGGGCAGAGAGTGTTTGACATACTTTATGGGTGTATGCCGGCTAAAACTCCTCTTCTCTTCTCCTTTTCTCTTCTCTTTTTCTCTTCTTCTCTCCTCTTCCCTCCTCTTCTCTTCGCCTTTCCTCTCCTTTTCTCTTCTCCTTTTCTCTTCTCCTCTCCTCTTCTCTTCTCTTCTCTTCTCTTCTTCTCTTCTCCTCTCCTCTCCTTTTGTTTTCCTCTCCTCTCCTCTCCTCTCCTCTCCTCTCCTCTCCTCTCCTCTCCTCTCCTCTCCTCTCCTCTCCTCTCCTCTCCTCTCTTCTCTTCTCTTCTCTTCTCTTCTCTTCTCTTCTCCTCTCCTCTCCTCTCCTCTCCTCTCCTCTCCTCTCTCAACTGAACTAAATCTGCCTGTAAGAAAAATAAAACAGAAAAATGAGCAAAAGATTTTAAAAAGTGTGCAACAATGAACATGAAATAATATGTATTTCTATAAAAGGACTAATGAAGAGGAGGTTGATAGCCAGACGAAGGTATAGCTTGGTGAATAGGGGATCGTATACACGTACTTTACATGTTAAATAGAGCAAATTTGGGAGAAGGAGAGTTGATTGAAGACATTAAAACGAGTTTCCCTTGTAGCCTTTCATCTCAAAGGATTCTCACACTTGACTGTCATTGATTCTCCTCGTTACAGATTTGCAAGTCTTTGAGAGTGAGAGTGAGAGAGAGAGAGTCCTTGAAAGAGAGAATAACATGAGTCCTGCAGGCATGCATGTAGAATTAAAAGGTAAATAGATAAATAGAGATGGAAAAATAGAGTGAAACACAGAAAGAGAAAGTGAAAGAGAGAGAGAAAGAAAGGACTAATGCAGAGAGGAAGAAAGAGATTGATACACTGAGTAGACATAAAGAAAGAAAGAAAGAAAGAAAGAAAGAAAGAAAGACAGAGAGAGAGAAAGAAAGGACAGCTACAGAGAGCAGTTAAGAAGAAAGAGATACACAGAGCAGACATAAAGAAATAAATAAATAAATAAATAAAGAGAGACAGAGAAAGAGGGATAGAGACCCATTCCCAGATCCAGATACACAGAATAGCACAGCCAAGAGCTCAACTCTCCCTGGCGTCCATCATTACCATCTCTCTCCCTAGTCCACCCACGCCTGCTATTGCTCGCGGGCTCTGCCATCTCTGCATTCAGCTCAGACACAGACACACACACACACCGTACCCTCCTCTCCGACCGTCCTGTTACATTTGCCTTTTTTCACAGACTTATCGATCAGACATCTCTCTGTATATAACAACATCATGACTGTAAATATAACACTGGAACGTCTTTTGAAAACGCAACTTAATCAACCGGTTGGAAATTACAAATATATCCTTTGTTCTCCATGGGTGCATCCTAAATGGCATCCTATTGACTATTTTCACACTATTCCCTATAAAGTGCACTACTTTGATCCCGGGCTCAAGGGTTCTGGTCCAAAGTAGTGCACCATATAGGGAATTTGGAACACATACCATGTATTTTTGCCTATTGATAAAACATCTATAGGTTGGAATGTTGTCTTTGCTCTGTCCCTGTCCCCGGGTTAAAAAATAACTAGAGAAAATGACTCAGGTACTTGAGGCTTCAGGCTTGTTGTAGTTACCTGCATGCCGTTATGGTAAAGCCGTACGAGATCGTTGTATGTAAAACAGATTACTCCATTTGAAATATATTTTTCTATAGCTGTAAATAACATACAGTATAAAAGAGAAGGCGAATGACACAGTTAGTTGGCTTTCCTGTGTAAAGAATAATTGAATATGATATGAATGTGTTGTACCCTGCTTTTAGTTGTATACAGTATATGATCTCCAGAATAAGCCATATTAGTGTCCAGGGCCATCTCTTTCTGAGATCATCTAGAATGACACAATGGACACTGAATGGCAAAGGTAGTGAGCACAGTCAGCTGCTACAATACAGCATATTTCTATGACGACGAAAGTGGTTAGACTTTCAAGGCTACAGGCTGCATATTGGTTGCTGCCGGCCAGAATGAAATGGTGACAATGACAAGTTTGGAATATGTAGTCTAGCATTTCAATAGCACCGGATTATATTACACAAGAGAACACACAGCAAATGAAATACCTAGATTGTAATGTCTCAGCTAATTGGAATATCAGCACGTTGTAGCAATGTAAAGATGTGCATCTCTGTGAGTCATTTGGCTAGTTATCCTCAACATAGTGGACTTCAAATCCTGGCTCATGGGCCACATCTGACCTGCAAGTCAGAATGTGCTGGCTTGTGAAGTGATTAATCATTCCAATCGGAATCCACCCAGAGGGAGGATAGCCAACAATTTTTACATTTTATCACCCACAACCTGCCCTCAGAATGACTGCAATTATGAAGGATTTAACAACTGAGACCAACTAAACCATCTAAACTGGAACAACCATCTCTGTAATGAGTGCAATAAGTCAAACCCCTTACAGATTGGATCAGTTTAGAAAAATGTCAATAGTTTACCTCTGTATACTATAAGATCAATTAATCAATCAATGTGCATGAGGAAACATAGATATAAAAAATATGTTCTAAAAATCTACCTGCAATAAAGCATGTTGGGAAATATGATAATGAAACCCTCCCACATCTTTTTTACTCTGAGAGAGTTAACGGAAACAACAACACCACGCGATTGAAAACATTTTTTGAATCAAATGTCTTGTTCAGTTGTACTGAAATGTAGCGAAGTTGACAGACATTCCTAACTCTGATCTGAATACATTTCTAATGACTAAATACACTCTAAACAGGATGATAGGAAAGTAAACACTAATGTTTGAAATCTGAACACAGATATAGGTGTTCTCCTGGTTGGAAACTTACAGAAAAAAAGCAGACTTTCATGTTCAATCTTCCGTTTTAAACGGCTGTTTTTATGAAGATGAGAACACTTATTGGCAAAGCGAACTGCCTAATGTTTATGTTTTAAAGACTGACATATAGGCTCTAACCGTGTCACATTTCATGGTTTTACGGTTTATTATTATATACATTCTAGAAGTCCTCTGATGTAGCCTCCTACAGTGTTATGTGCAATCTGTCCTGGTCCCCTGGGAGAAGAGGGCTAATAGCATACACTACTGCTGGAGGCATTGCAATTACTTAGTGACTTTACTGAACCTGTTTTGTCCCCTTTAGAACATAGCGGCTAGGAGAGAAGGAAATTAAATAGTTAACTCTTTACCTTTCCAGGAGAAGGAAACCTGTGTGTGTGTGTGTGTGTGTGTGTGTGTGTGTGTGTGTGTGTGTGTGTGTGTGTGTGTGTGTGTGTGTGTGTGTGTGTGTGTGTGTGTGTGTGTGTGTGTGTGTGTGTGTTCGGGGAGAGAGATTTACTGACAGTCTTTACATGAATTGCATCTTGCAACTGCTGGTATTGATCCTGTGGATGCCTCTAGATTAGAATGAAATAAAACATCATAAAAGGCTGGGTGACGACGCATAAAGCTGTTACAACAATAGAGATGTTAATACATATATTTAGAGTAAGGTTTGCTCACTTACAAATGCATGCATGGCTTTAATTCAATCTCCTTACTGTTGTCCTTGCATATTATACGAAAAATACAACACATCCAAATGTATGTATAGGTTTTATATTGTACAATACAATCCTTTTGCATTTTGCAAACTTAAACTCCATTGATGTCAATGGATCTATCTGTCCTGATGCCCTCTGTATCTTCTGGGAGGAGACGGGAGGTCTGTCTGGGGAAATGTAGGGTGCATCCCAAATGGCACCCTATTCCCTATTTAGTGCACTGCTTTTGACCAGGGTTCATAAGGCTCTGGTTAAAAGCAGTGCATAGGGAATAGGGTCCTGTTAGGGAAACAGCTGTATTGTTTGTCAACAGCAACATCAATGCTTCTTACTGAAAGGTGATATATTTATCTATTACTTTTCTATCAATACTTTAATGGAATGGATTTATTCTCACGTTATCATCTATTCTTCATACAGCAATATGAAAGCCAAATAAGTCTGAGGTATTTATTAAAGTTGTCAAATAAATTATTACTAATGCATGTCACATTTTTCAAGACGACACTGTTTGTACACGCTGTTCTGAAATATCACTGGCTTGACCATCACATAACAGAGGTGGATCACAGTGTAACATAATATCACTGGCTTGACCATCACATAACAGAGGTGGATCACAGTGTAACATAATATCACTGGCTTGACCATCACATAACAGAGGTGGATCACAGTGTAACATAATATCACTGGCTTGACCATCACATAACAGAGGTGGATCACAGTGTAACATAATATCACTGGCTTGACCATCACATAACAGAGGTGGATCACAGTGTAACATAATATCATGGCTTGTTAACAGAACGATCATATAGGATCATGCCTGTGTGTCAAATGACACCCTATTCCCTATATAATGCACTGCTTATTTCGAACAGAGTCAAATAATGCATGTAGGGAACAAGTTACCATTTTGGACACATCCCATATCTTCCACGCTTCTCAAAGGCCCATTAGTAGAGGATGCTATGAAGGGAATAACATGGCAGCCAGCCACACATCAGTGATAATGACCATAAGTCCTGTGATTTATAGTCTTATAGTGTGGATGTGGCCGGAAGCAAAGACTGATCTCTCCAAGGGACTACAGATGTTATGAATTTGAAGCTTGATTTACAGTGTGTTTAAGACTGTTAGTAAATCATTGTTGAGCTTGACTTACAGTGTGTATAAGACTGTTAGTAAATCATTGTTGAGCTTGCCGGTTGGTGTTGGGGATGCTGACAATAGCAGCAGCACTGCATGAAGCCTGGAGCTGTGAGGTGAAGTCTCTGCGGTGCAATGCGCAAGGCCATCTGTTTTGTCTTGGCTGAAACTTGGCTTTTTGACAACAACAAAAAATCTTGAAACAGGAACATCTTGCGTGATAAGTCGGTCACAGGAGACTGGATTAAGAGGCTCCAATGGCTTTGTTGACAGTTTGGAATAAAAACATAGGGGGATTCATGCTTAATGGTCCAGCAATGGAATTATCATGTGATCATTCGGTCAGTCAGTTTATATGATTATCATGTATCTTGTTTGAGACAGTCAGACTCCATCAATCATGACAAACCACATCTTATTTTATTACCAGGCAAACTGTGTGTGTATACAGAGCTGTTATCTACTGGGCTTTTCTCTGTGACTGTTTGTTGGCTGTGCCTGAACAAAGTCCATTTGAAAGACATTACACATTATTATAAGATATTATAAAGGCTCTTAAATGCTTGGAGCAAGTTGTGAAGTAATACACCGACAGGCTTTAAATGTAACCCAAAGGATCCATAAATTAAGTTGTTGTTTTACACGTGCAATGGGCTGTTTAAACTAGCCTTTCAGCAGTGAATGGAACAGCTGAGTCACTGGGCTCGCATCCCATATGGCACCCTATTCCGTTTAGACCAGACCAGAGCACCTCTATTCCCATAGGCCTCTGGTCAAAAGTAGTCCACTATATAGGGAATAGGGTGCCATTTGCGATACAGCCTCTAAGTAATAACTCCAGCAGAGTGAAGCTTTTTTGTTCTGCTAGTCAGCAAGGCTGTTAGAGGAATCATTGATCGATAGCTTGACTTTCTGCATTCACAGGATAAGGTGCTCTGCTGGTCGCCCAACCCAAGGCTTTAGTCACAAATAGAATGATTAATTTGAAATGTAGGATAGTACCTGAGTCTCCGACTTCAAATATATACATTCTAATGGTCTTAGGTCTGATAGTTTGACTCCATCTGCACTGACGGTCATTCGAGGGACTTAGTGCCATGTAAAACTCATGCCACCTCTTGTAAGACAATGAACTCTAAGGGGCAAATCCTCAAGTCAAATGTTCAGCTAGTCGCCCATTGACATCAATAAATGAATAGGTGAAAATAAAGTTAGGAGGCATCCTTAGTTGTGTTTCCTCCCCTGCCCTGCTCTCCACACTGTCTAAAATATATTCAACTTTTTAAAAATGATTTAACTATTTGCATCAGCTTTTTGAATATTTTCAACATGACCTATTCTCATGTATAATATACTTAACTTTTGGTGTTTTACAAACACTAACATAGTAAGTCCAGCATCCAAAAAATAGCTTAGATTGAACTTCATTTGATCAATTCCACAACTGTTATTATTGGTTAGATCTACTTCCTTTTGATGTGTTACTTTCAGTGATCGTGTCTATCGTTTATCATTATGTTTTGGATTATTAGCCATTTTCACCCACTTTCGCAGGCATTGTTGAGCACAGTGCTCAATCCACTAGCAGTAGCCTAAGTGGAGGAAGAGCTCCTAGCATTGTAGGATGTTGTATTTGCCTTTTTCATGACCCACTGGGCACAGATGTCAGTTCAACGTCTAGTTTTGATTTACATTGAGTTGTCAACTAACTTGAATTCAACAAAAATAAATCACAACGTCATTGGATTCAGGATAAAAGTTGGGTGAAAAAATATGAAATTCCCTTACATTGATTCCTCAAATCCAATCCGTTTTTTTTGCATTAATTCAACATCATCACATAGAATTTTTGAGTTGTAATGACATGATTCAACCAGTTTTTGCCCAGTGGGGAAGGGTTGTGCACGTGACCTTGTCAATGGTGGTAATAGTCTCATCTTTGAACTTCAATTTGTCCAACGGTTTTGCTATCCGTTCATCATTATCCATTACGCCTCATAACAACAAACTGCTTAATACTGTTTTAGAAATATACTGTTCTTTCTTATAACATTGTGTAAAAGTATCAGGAAGTCCCAAAATTACCCACAATCCTCTAAACCACATGGCAAGTTGTTGCAAGAACTTAAAATTCTTAAGTTGATAGAAAATATGAAAATGGAGTAATTTAAATACAATTTTGCTTGTTGTTGTTTTTACTCAGAAATAATTGTTTAGAGTTTGCAGTATATTCAATTACATGTCCTGCTTTTTGAACACATAACAATTTAGTAAGCTTTTCAAATATTGAAGTAAAACCAGAAACCTGCATTTTTATGTGAAAATCATAGATTTCTGGTGGTAATATTTACTAAGTCCTAATTTTTTACAATGCACCAAAATCATCACCATTCCACACCTTGGTCCGTGTCCCTCCTTATGTCCCATGTTTCCTGCATCGTGGTGTGCCATTTATTTAATGTATGCAAATTAATTCTGGTTGCAAGTTGCACATTTATACCAATGATTGTACTTTTTATATTTATGTAATTAAAAACGCGAAACACATTAAAGACAAAAAATATAACATTAATTCTGACAAACTCTGTTTCTCTCTTACTATAGTATCTGTTTCTCTCTTACTATAGTATCTGTCTCTCTCTCTGTTTCTCTCTTACTATATATAGTATCTGTCTCTCTCTCTCTCGGTTTCTCTCTTACTGTAGTATCTGTCTCGCTCTCTGTTTCTCACTTACAATAGTGTCTGTCTCTCTCTGTTTCTCTCTTACTATAGTATCTGTTGTGTGCTCCCTCTCTGGCCTCTAGGTCACCAGCCTGCTGGGTTTGGCGCACACCTGTCACCATCGTTATGTGCACCTGCGCGTCGTCAGACTCACCTGGACTCCATCACTTTCCTGATTACCTTCCCTATATATGTCACTCCCTTTGGTTCCTTCCCCAGGTGTTATTGTTTCTGTTCCTGTGTCATGTCTGTGTGTTGTTGGTGGTTCTTATTTTGTATTATGTTGTGTTTATTTATAAAAACACTCACTCCCTGTACTTGCTTCCCGAATCTCAGCGTGCTCATTACAGTATCTGTTTCTCTCTTACTATAGTATCTGTCTTTCTCTCTCTGTTTCTCTCTTACTATAGTATCGAAGCCTACTATTGACTATGTACATACCCAGCATGTGACAGAGCTGCAGGAGTTGTGACCCGTTTCTGTTGGTTATGTTCTCATAGTTGTGCCTAGGGGAGCATATGGGGGAGGGAATGCTGTCACCTCCATGCAGGTGTTTGTCCCCCTGTGTGCTGAGGTTGTCATGTTCTTGTCCGGTTCTGGCATTTAGGTCGCCACAGACTAGTACATGTCCCTGGGCCTGGAATTGATTGATTTCCCCCTCCAGGATGGAGAAGCTGTCTTCATTATAGTATGGGAATTCTAGTGGGGGGATATGTAGCAGGACATTTTTCTCTGTTAAGATCATTGGCTTTTGAATTTCTAACCAAATGTAAAATGTTCCTGTTTTGATTAATTTAATGGAGTGAGTTAGGTCTGCTCTATGCCAAATTAGCATACCCCCTGAGTCCCTTCCCTGTTTTACACCTGGTAGTTTGGTGGATGGGATACCATCTCTCTGTAACCTAGAGGCCAACCAGTGGGTCCGTCTCCTCTATACCATGTTTCTTGTAGGATGACAATGTCTGATTTCTTTGATGAAGTCCAGGTTCCTGCTTTTTAGGCCAAAGGCAGATGACCTCAGGCCTTGGATATTCCAGGATGATATAGTGAAGGCTTTGTGTTCCATAAAGTGTCCAATGTTGGTCGTGTGGTTTGGCCTCAGGCCAGTAAGTGTGAGCAGGGCCTGCTGAGCATCTGGTACATGCCACTGGCTTGGGCTAGTGTAAGAGTGGGGGTTGGGCCTGTTTGCCTGCTCACGGCCTGGGCGTATGTGTGACTTCTATGTTAAGGCCCTCTTTGCGCGGTGGGGTGCATGGGGTGGCAGGAGGTGCATAGGTCTGATCTGAGGGGACCTAAATGGGGTGTGGGCATGGTTGACTTGGGGGGGGGTGTTGATTGGTTGGGGTAGAGGTGTGGATGTGGCTGGTGGTGTTGTGGTCTGGATGTAGGTCCTCTCGGCGTGGATCATCTAGGTGTAGGTCCTGGGGGGTCCTGCAGGTCTGGGAGAGTGTCTCGCTGGTCTGGGCGGGGTGTCCGTTGATCTGTTGCTCCTGTGTGAAGTATTTGGGCTGAGTTTGAGAGCGATGTCCTTTAGGGTCCGGGCGAAGATGGGCACTGCTGCCATGAATAGGTAGACCTAGTCATAAAGGCTGTTCAAGTCCAGGGTGGAGTGGTGAGCCAGGTAAACATTTGGGTTTGAGGCACAGTCACAGGAAATATTTGCGTTTACCCGCTGTATGGTAGCAGGGTGGATATAACCACTTGTGCATTGGAGAAAGTAGAAGAACCTTTATTCAATCATTCTCTTGAGTGCTGTGGCCACCCTTTCCTGCTGTGCTCTCAGGTCATTTGTGCCTGTGTGTATTATTATGTGCCTAGGTGACCCTAGTTGGTCCTCACACAGAAGGTCTGGGTGTTTGGACATCAGAGTTTGACACTATTTCTTGTATATTTTTCCCATTTGAGTCCATAAGGAGTACAATCTGTGTCTTGTGTATGTCCTCAGTGGGTGTGGGGGGTTGTCAGGAGGGCTATCAGGGTGGCTGACAGGGGAGGTGCTCAGAGGGCGTGAGAGCCCCTGGGCTTGGGGTTCTTCATTTGTCTGTCCCGCTGTGATGTCGACACTATGGTCAGGGTCTGGGGTGGACTGTTCTGCTCTGGTGTCGAGACTTTTGTCGGGAGCTGAGGTGGGCTGTTCTGCTGGCTT
The DNA here is from genome assembly GCF_045791955.1 of Oncorhynchus clarkii lewisi. Lineage (NCBI taxonomy): Eukaryota > Metazoa > Chordata > Actinopteri > Salmoniformes > Salmonidae > Oncorhynchus > Oncorhynchus clarkii. The sequence goes on from NC_092166.1 coordinate 72,171,261, forward strand.
CTCTGTGGGGGTGGCCACCTCTCTAGTAGGTTGTTCTCTGTCACATGCCATCCCCCTTACCCTCTCCTCCAGCAGTCTGATTCTCTCCTCTAGTGCTCTGTTCTTCTTCTTCCTGCTCCTGCTTTTTCTCCTGTTGAAGTTGTCTCACCACAGTCCAGAGTGGAGATATGTCTCTCTCCACCTCCAGCTCTCCGGCTCTGGTTAAGGGGGTGTTGTTGTGCTGGACTGTTGTCTGGGTCTGTGCTGACTGGAGTGTAATCACTTGCTGTTCCAGCTCCACCTGCCTTACCTCCAGCTGGGTGAATGTATCCTTCATTTCAATGAGGGGGTAGTACTCTGTGAAGGGAGGTTGAGTTTCCGCTTGGGGTTGCTCGTCTGTGGAGTTATATAATGAAGAGGTCTGGTCTGACCCGCTCGGGGTGGGGGGGATCTTTCTCAAGGGAGAGCTTCTTCTGCTGGGCTAATTCTTTGATTAGATGAAAGTCCAGCTGAAACTGTTTGGGGTTGCCCTGTACCAATACTGTTCCAGACTTATAGAGATTTATATTAAGTGACTCAGAGTCCTCATAGTCTAATATCCTGAGTTTACACCCCTCTTAACAGAGGGGTAGTGTGCTAATATAGCACTGTGCTGTGCCAGGGGATGGTCTGTGTGGAAGATGAGGTTGCTGATGTTCCCATTTTTATAACAGTCAGCAAAAAGTGTCTCTTGATTTTCCATAAGGAGCTTCATTTTGTGCTCTTTTCGTGTCTTATCATTCTTTACATACACATGGTACTGTATTTTAATTGCCTCTGAACAGCGGGAGGCAGCTTCTAAGGCCTCTCCATTTGGTTGGACTAGACTGTGCGACTCTCCTGTCATTGTTGGGCTAAAGGGCTTTGACACCTCTCACTTGACACGTCAGTGCTAATTGAAGTTGTATCAAGCTTGGTAGCTTTAATTTAGCATGCAGTCCTTATAAAATAATGTAATATATTTTTCTTCTTGGCTTTTGGAAATAAAATATAGCTTCAGACTAAACATGACTCACTCAGTTCCAGGTTGGATGGTGTTTTAAGGTATGTGCTGTTTTCCAGAGCATATGCTGTATAGCTTTGGAGTAATAATCTTTGGTAGTTGTAATTCCATCCAAAATCAGGTTGTAGGTATTGAGTTTTGATTTGGAGTGAAGGTTATGTTGTAGGTGGTAGCATCTTGTATATGTCTCTGACAAAAAATCCAAGTTCATCTACCTCTAAATCTGTCTTTTTGTAAGAGCATGCTGTCTCTCTCTCTCTGTTTCACTCGTACTATATTATCTGTCTCTCTCTCTCTGTTTCTCTCTTACTATAGTATCTGTCTCTCTCTCTCTGTTTCACTCTTACTATAGTATATCTATCTCTCTCTCTGTTTCACTCTTACTATAGTATCTGTCTCTCTCTCTCTGTTTCACTCTTACTATATTATCTCTCTCTCTCTCTGTTTCACTCTTACTATAGTATCTGTCTCTCTCTCTCTCTCTCTGTTTCACTCTTACTATATTATCTCTCTCTCTCTCTGTTTCACTCTTACTATAGTATCTGTCTCTCTCTCTCTGTTTCACTCTTACTATAGTATCTGTCTCTCTCTCTCTCTCTCTGTTTCACTCTTACTATATTATCTCTCTCTCTCTCTGTTTCACTCTTACTATAGTATCTGTCTCTCTCTCTGTTTCACTCTTACTATAGTATCTGTCTCTCTCTCTCTGTTTCTTACTATAGTATCTGTCTCTCTCTCTCTCTCTGTTTCACTCTTACTATAGTATCTGTCTCTCTCTCTGTTTCACTCTTACTATAGTATCTCTCTCTCTCTCTCTCTCTCTCTGTTTCACTCTTACTATATTATCTCTCTCTCTCTCTGTTTCACTCTTACTATAGTATCTGTCTCTCTCTCTGTTTCACTCTTACTATAGTATCTGTCTCTCTCTCTCTGTTTCTTACTATAGTATCTGTCTCTCTCTCTCTCTCTGTTTCACTCTTACTATAGTATCTGTCTCTCTCTCTGTTTCACTCTTACTATAGTATCTGTCTCTCTCTCTCTGTTTCTTACTATAGTATCTGTCTCTCTCTCTCTCTCTGTTTCACTCTTACTATAGTATCTGTCTCTCTCTCTGTTTCACTCTTACTATAGTATCTGTCTCTCTCTCTCTGTTTCTTACTATAGTATCTGTCTCTCTCTCTCTCTCTGTTTCACTCTTACTATAGTATCTGTCTCTCTCTCTCTGTTTCACTCTTACTATATTATCTGTCTCTCTCTCTGTTTCACTCTTACTATAGTATCTGTCTCTCTCTCTGTTTCACTCTTACTATATTATCTGTCTCTCTCTCTGTTTCACTCTTACTATAGTATCTGTCTCTCTCTCTGTTTCACTCTTACTATATTATCTGTCTCTCTCTCTGTTTCACTCGTACTATATTATCTGTCTCTCTCTCTGTTTCACTCTTACTATATTATCTGTCTCTCTCTGTTTCTCACTTACTATATTATCTGTCTCTCTCTCTGTTTCACTCTTACTATAGTATCTGTCTCTCTCTCTGTTTCACTCTTACTATAGTATCTGTCTCTCTCTCTGTTTCTCTCTTACTATAGTATCTGTCACTCTTTCTCTCTCTGTTTCTCTCTTACTATAGTATCTGTTTCTCTCTTACTATAGTATCTGTCTCTCTCTCTCTCTCTGTTTCACTCTTACTATAGTATCTGTCTCTCTCTCTGTTTCACTCTTACTATAGTATCTGTCTCTCTCTCTGTTTCTCTCTTACTATAGTATCTGTCACTCTTTCTCTCTCTGTTTCTCTCTTACTATAGTATCTGTTTCTCTCTTACTATAGTATCTGTCTCTCTCTCTCTCTCTGTTTCTCTCTTACTATAGTATCTGTCTCTCTCTCTCTCTCTCTCTGTTTATCTCTTACTATAGTATCTGTCTCTCTCTCTCTCTCTCTTTCTGTTTCTCTCTTACTATAGTATCTGTCTCTCTCTCTGTTTCTCTCTTACTATAGTATCTGTCTCTCTCTCTCTCTTTCTGTTTCTCTCTTACTATAGTATCTGTCTCTCTCTCTGTTTCTCTCTTACTATAGTATCTGTCTCTCTCTCTCTCTCTGTTTCTCTCTTACTATAGTATCTGTCTCTCTCTCTCTCTTTATGTTTCTCTCTTACTATAGTATCTGTCTCTCTCTCTGTTTCTCTCTTACTATAGTATCTGTCTCTCTCTCTCTCTCTCTTTCTCTCTTACTATAGTATCTGTCTCTCTCTCTGTTTCTCTCTTACAATAGTATCTGTCTCTCTCTCTGTTTCTCTCTTACTATAGTATCTGTCTCCCTCTCTATTTCTCTCTTACTATAGTATCTCTCTCTCTCTCTCTCTCTCTCTGTTTCTCTCTTACAATAGTATCTGTCTCTCTCTCTGTTTCTCTCTTACTATAGTATCTGTCTCTCTCTCTGTTTCTCTCTTACTATAGTATCTGTCTCTCTCTCTGTTTCTCTCTTACTATAGTATATCTCTCTCTCTCTCTGTTTCTCTCTTACTATAGTATCTGTCTCTCTCTCTATTTCTATCTTACTATAGTATCTCTCTCTCTCTCTGTTTCTCTCTTACTATTGTATCTTTCTCTCTCTCTCTCTGTTTCTCACTCTCTCTTTCTCACGTTATTTCTTTCTATTGTTTTGTGGTGGCACAGCAGTGCTAGAGGCGTCACCACGGACCCTGGTTTGATCCCGGGCTGTGTCGCCGAAATTGTGGAGAAGAGTGTGCAAGAGTGTGCAAAGCTTTTATCAAGGCAAAGGGTGGCTACTTTGAAGAATATAAAATATATAACACTTTTTTGGTTACTACATGCTTCCAAGTCTGCTATTTCATAGTTTTGATGTCTTCACTATTATTCTACAATGTAGAAAATATTAAAACTGAAGAAAAACCCTTGAATGAGTTGGTGTGACCAAACTTTGACTGGTACTGTAGATTTAGCTAGCAGTGGGCATTTAGAATGAAATGTGGGGTGGACCTTTATACACTGCTCAAAAAAATAAAGGGAACACTAAAATAACACATCCTAGATCTGAATGATTTAAATATTCTTATTAAATACTTTTTTCTTTACATAGTTGAATGTGCTGACAACAAAATCACACAAAAATTATCAATGGAAATCAAATTTATCAACCCATGGAGGTCTGGATTTGGAGTCACACTCAAAATTAAAGTGGAAAACCACACTACAGGCTGATCCAACTTTGATGTAATGTCCTTAAAACAAGTCAAAATAAGGCTCAGTAGTGTGTGTGGCCTCCACGTGCCTGTATGACCTCCCTACAACGCCTGGGCATGCTCCTGATGAGGTGGCGGATGGTCTCCTGAGGGATCTCCTCCCAGACCTGGACTAAAGCATCCGCCAACTCCTGGACAGTCTGTGGTGCATGAAGCGAGACATGATGTCCCAGATGTGCTCAATTGGATTCAGGTCTGGGGAACGGGCGGGCCAGTCCATAGCATCAATGCCTTCCTCTTGCAGGAACTGCTGACACACTCCAGCCACATGAGGTCTAGCATTGTCTTGCATTAGGAGGAACCCAGGGCCAACCGCACCAGCATATGGTCTCACAAGGGGTCTGAGGATCTCATCTCGGTACCTAATGGCAGTCAGGCTACCTCTGGCGAGCACATGGAGGGCTGTGCGGCCCCCCAAAGAAATGCCACCCCACACCATGACTGACCCACCGCCAAACCGGTCATGCTGGAGGATGTTGCAGGCAGCAGAACATTCTCCACGGCGTCTCCAGACTCTGTACAAAGGTGGAGGTAGCGGTCCTGCTGCTGGGTTGTTGCCCTCCTACGGCCTCCTCCACGTCTCCTGATGTACTGGCCTGTCTCCTGGTAGCGCCTCCATGCTCTGGACACTACGCTGACAGACACAGCAAACCTTCTTGCCACAGTTCGCATTGATGTGCCATCCTGGATGAGCTGCACTACCTGAGCCACTTGTGTGGGTTGTAGACTCCGTCTCATGCTACCACTAGAGTGAAAGCACCGCCAGCATTCAAAAGTGACCAAAACATCAGCCAAGAAGCATAGGAACTGAGAAGTGGTCTGTGGTCACCACCTGCAGAACCACTCCTTTATTGGGGGTGCCTTGCTAATTGCCTATGATGTCCACCTGTTGTCTATTCCATTTGCACAACAGCATGTGAAATTTATTGTCAATCAGTGTTGCTTCCTAAGTGGACAGTTTGATTTCACAGAAGTGTGATTGACTTGGAGTTACATTGTGTTGTTTAAGTGTTCCCTTTATTTTTTTTGAGCAGTGTCGTTAGGCCAACGTGATGACATCACGTGCCTTTCATACCTTCCAAATGATTCGTCAATCATCATTTTTTCAGATAAATACAGTTTCCATCAACACTTGTTATTGATAGTTTAGCAAAACAAACTTCCACCCTGTGGAACAGATACAAATGTTTTCGATGTTTAAAACATTTCTCCTATAGCTGCCGTTTCCATTACACATTAATCTGGGTCAATGGAAACCAGCTTACAGTCTATCTCTATCCTCTCTCTCTCTGTTTCTCCCTCCATCCTCTCTCTCTGTTTCTCTCTCTCTCTCTCTATCCTCTCTCTCTGTCTCTTTCTCTGTCCATCCTCTCTCTCTGCTTCTCTCTCTCTCTCCATTCTCTCTCTCTCTCCATTCTCAGTTTTTTCTCTCTGTTTCTCTCTCTCTCAATCTCTCTCTCCCTCTCTCTATCGTTCTCTCTCTCGCTCCATTGTATGGTCTATGATTCAGCTGCTGTAGATGGGCCCATCTGTTGAAGCTGGTGATAACATTGACCTGTGACTCTGTTTGGGAGTATGCAGATACACTGCCATAGCACATCCAGCCAAATACTGTAACATCAATAAGATGCATACAAGAATACAATTTCTCCTCATAACTTAGCATAACTTAAAACTAGGGTGTTTCTCAATATGCATACTACTACCGTGCTCCGAGCACGGAACGCTCGGAGTATGAGTCTAAATCAAAGTATGTGAAACAGAGGGACGTTCTCAAATACATACTTTGTTTGTAGGCTACACTTTTTGAAGCATGTATCGATGCAAAACTTTTTACCGCTTTTTTTCTCCCCAATTTGGTCGCATCCAATTGGTAGTTACAGTCTTGTCTCATCGCTGCAAGTCAGTACGGGAGAGGCGAAGGTCGAGAGCCATGCGTCCTCCGTATAATGTAACATTGTATGTGTTCTCCACACTCTCGTCTTCTCCTCACAGGCAAGCAGATGTCTTCTATGTTTTCTGCCCGTTCTTACCGGGAGATAAGAAAAGATTAGACTTCTGTTTCTAAATGGGATTTACATCAACAATAGGAGTGTGTGCTGCAGATAGAATAGCATGTTCTTGCTGATGAAGACCCACTCACCAGGCAAGTAAAATGACTTTTTCCTAATGGCAACACACAATGAGCCACTTTAGGAGACTGTACTTGGATCAGGATGTTCGTCGATTGAGGAAACCTGTAATTGCATTAATTTGAGGAATTACCTTTATCCCGCCTGCCTACTATTTTACATCAGCAAATGGACAAGTACTTCTATAATGGTGACATCACACAGGCACGCATGCATGCACGGATGCACACTCACACTCACACTCACACTCACACTCACACTCACACTCTCGCTCACACTCACACTCTCGCTCACACTCACACTCACACTCACACTCGCACTCTCGCTCACACTCACAAACACACTCACACTCTCGCTCACACTCTCGCTCACACTCACACTCACACTCACAAACACACTCACACTCACACTCACAAACACACTCACACTCTCGCTCACACTCACACTCACACTCACACTCACACTCTCGCTCACACTCACAAACAGACTCACACTCTCGCTCACACTCACAAACACACTCACACTCTCGCTCACACTCACAAACACACTCACACTCTCGCTCACACTCACAAACACACTCACACACGTACACACCACAGAGAGGAGAAGCTCTTCGTGCTCTTTAAGAGATTGCTCGAGCACTTTTTAGCTGTAAATCACACTGCAGAACACACACACACACACACGCACACACACACACACACACACACACATACACACACAGTAGCCTAATGAGCAGCAGCCCAGCAGGAGATAGCATCTCAAGCAGCAGCCTGGGATCCACTCCACTCCACTCCTCCTCTCTTCATCTCATCTCATCTCCTCATCTCCACTCCACTCCACTCCAATCCACTCCACTCCACTCATCTCTTCTCTTATTTTCTCCTCCCCTCCCCTCCCCATCTCATCCCCTCTCCTGCCCTCTCCTCTCCTCTCCTCTCCTCGCCTCCCCTGCCCCCTCCTCTCCTCTCCTCTCCTCTCCTCTCCTCTCCTCTCCTCTCCTCTCCTCTCCTCTCCTCTCCTCAGGGTATTGACTGGTGACAGAGCCATGCTACTGCAAGACAGTCTTCACTTGAACAGAAACATTTTGCTCCCCATCAAGAAGTGGCTGTAGCTGGAGCACAGGAGGTTGGTGGTACCTTAATTAGGGAGGCCAGGCTTGTGCTAATGGCTGGGGCGGAACCAGTGGAATGGTATCAAACACATGGTTTCCATGGTTTCCAGGTGTTTGATGCCATTCCATTCACTCCATTCCAGCCATTATTATAAGCCGTTCTCCCCTCAGGAACCTCCACTGAGCTGGAGCTATTTGATAGTCTTTTCTCTTAGGTTCCCTCCTCTCCTGTTCTATTCCTCTCCTGTTCTATTCCTCTCCTACTGCAAATACAGATGGAATAGAATATAAGTGTAGTTTATCTGGCACACACACACACGTAAATACAAATCTGCACTCACATTTACACCTCGATCACGCTGACAGCATCATTTCGTTATGGTACACCAGAAGTTCATTCATTTCCAATGGAGTGCTGCGTTTTCCTTGCTGCATTGCTTTGCAGTTAGTTGCAGTGCGTTCTGTGTGGTGCATACCTGTAATGTAGTGGAGGAAGAAGTCAGATGCAGGAAACATAGAGTTCAGAGTAGCGCTATTTCTTTATTCACCACACAGGTGAACACGACGCCACTCAAACAAATGCCCCAAAACACAGGGGAACTAAACAGTCCTGAATAACTCACGTACACGAACAACCGTGACTTACAGGCGTGTACACGAGTACACATAAAACAATCCCGCACACCCAGCAGGCGGGCCGGCTGGATAATAAAGCCCAACTAATTAACCTAACTAAACACAGGTGTAACTAATAATCAGACAAGGAGGGGGAGAAAGGATCAGTGGCAGCTAGTACGCCGGTGATGATGGCCGCCGAGCGCCACCCGAACAGGAAGGGGAGCCACCTTCGGTAGGAGTCGTGACAATACCTTGGATTTATCTAAACTATTCATCAAACGTATGCAATGACGCTGTCGGTGTGATCGTGGCGTTAGACACTAGCCCTAAGGCCCTACTCCACCTAACAGCATAGCAGCTGTCGTCTGCTTTAAAAAGTCTCCTTCAGTGGCTTTCACATGAAAATATTCATGTTTTTTGGGGGGTTGGGGATTGAAGAAGAGAGAAAATGGAGATTGACAGAGAAACAGAGAAAGAGAAAAAGAGCGAGGAAGAGAGAGAGCGAGTGAGTGAGTGTGAGAGAGAGAAAGTGAGAGAGAACATGAGAGAAAAAGAGGGAGAGAGAGAGAATGGAGAATACACAGTGGCAGAATACCTGACCACTGTGACTGACCCAATCTCTACAGACTCAATGAGCATACCCTTGCTATTGAGAAAGGCCGCTGTAGGCAGACCTGGCTCTCAAGAGAAGACAGGCTATGTGCACACTGCCCACAAAACAAACACATTTTGATAAACTCCCATACCTATTGGGTAAAATACCACAGTATGCCATCACAGTAGCAAGATTTGTGACCTGTTGCCACAAGAAAAGAGCAACCAGTGAAGAACAAACACCATTGTAAATACAACCCATATTTATGATTATTTATTATCCCTTTTGTACTTACTTTAACTATTTGCACATCGTTACAACACTGTATATATACATAATATGACATTTGAAATGTCTTTATCATTTTGGAACTTTTGGTAGTTTAATGTTTTCTGTTCATTTTTATTATTTTACTGTAATTTATTGTTTATTTCACTTTTGTTTATTATCTATTTCACTTACTTTGGCAATCCAAACATATGTTTCCCATGCCAATAGAGCCCTTAAATTGAAATTTAATTGAATTGAAATTTAATTGAAATTGAAAGATAGTGCGAGAGAGGGGGGGAGTGAGATGGAAGGAGAGAGAGAATGGAGATAGGCAGAGAAACAGAGAGAGAGAGAAAGAGATTGAGTGTGTGTGTGTGTGTGAGAGAGAGAGAGAGAGAGAGAGAGAGAGAGAGAGAGAGAGAGAGAGAGAGAGAGAGAGAGAGAGAGAGGAGCTTGAAGTGGCATCTCATGCCAGGAAATCACTTAGGTCTGTTGGCCAATCAGCTCAGCTACAATTAGAGGGGTGATTGAGCCATTTATATGTAGGAGCCATTTTACTTTCCTTTACCAAAGCAGGACTGAAATATCAGATACAATTTGGATACGTTTTTTGATATTTTCATAGTAAATTGACAGAAGTGGTAAAGAATCAACCCTCTCTTATTCCCCCTCACCATGTTTTATAAGGCAAATCACAGATGTGCTTTCTGATCTTTGATTTCAAGTTCCAGAGCTGGAACAGGGGAAATTATCTGATGTGTCATTTGTACAGCCAGCATCTGTGATCTCCTTCACTTGTTTGGCTCTGTGGAAAATGCTTATTTAGGAATACAGCTTTATTATTCTAAAACAATAAGCTTTATGTAACCTATCCAATTCTATTCTGGCTTTGGTAGCACCATTTAATTTCTTCCAAATGACTTAATGTGTCAAAATGTCTCAAACTATGCTTACAGGGACAATCTGCAGTTCAAACAACAACAATGCCAAAGACACACACAGACAGTATGTCTAGAACCAGCCTGGTCTCACAGACTAGACGTAACATAGTAAATGTAAATCCCGGACACTCAAATTGTTATGATATGTTACATTTAGTTTGGTTGCATTAGACAGAACTCTCTGGGCACACACTGGTTAAATCAGAGTTGTTTCCGCATAATTTCTGTCACGCCTTGATCTGTTTCACCTGTCCTTGTGATTGTCTCCATCCCCTCCAGGTGTGGCTTATTTTCCCCAGTGTATTTATCCCTGTGTTTCCTGTCTCTCTGTGCCAGTTGGTCTTGTATGTTTCCAAGTCAACCAGCGGGTTTTCCCGTTCTCCTTTTTTTTCTTTTTTTTTTTGCGATTCTTCTTTTTCTAGTCCTCCCAGTTTTGACCCTTGACTGTTTCTGGACTTTGTACCCGCCTGTATGCCACTCTGTACCTCCTGGACTCTGTACCCGCCTGTATGCCACTCTGTACCTTCTGGACTCTGTACCCGCCTGTATGCCACTCTGTACCTCCTGGACTCTGTACCCGCCTGTATGCCACTCTGTACCTTCTGGACTCTGTACCCGCCTGTATGCCACTCTGTACCTCCTGGACTCTGTACCCGCCTGTATGCCACTCTGTACCTTCTGGACTCTGTACCCGCCTGTATGCCACTCTGTACCTCCTGGACTCTGAACCCGCCTGTATGCCACTCTGTACCTCCTGGACTCTGTACCCGCCTGTATGCCACTCTGTACCTTCTGGACTCTGTACCCGCCTGTATGCCACTCTGTACCTCCTGGACTCTGTACCCGCCTGTATGCCACTCTGTACCTTCTGGACTCTGTACCCGCCTGTATGCCACTCTGTACCTCCTGGACTCTGTACCCGCCTGTATGCCACTCTGTACCTCCTGGACTCTGAACCCGCCTGTATGCCACTCTGTACCTCCTGGACTCTGTACCCGCCTGTATGCCACTCTGTACCTTCTGGACTCTGTACCCGCCTGTATGCCACTCTGTACCTCCTGGACTCTGTACCCGCCTGTATGCCACTCTGTACCTCCTGGACTCTGAACCCGCCTGTATGCCACTCTGTACCTCCTGGACTCTGTACCCGCCTGTCTGCCACCCTGTCTGCCACTCTGTACCTCCTGGACTCTGAACTGGTTTTGACCTTTTGCCTGTCCACGACCATTCTCTTGCCTACTCTTTTTTGGATTATTAAACAGCTTATACTCCAACCATCTGCCTCCTGTGTCTGCATCTGGGTCTCGTGTCATAATTTAAATTAAGTTACATTGACCCGACGTGGAGTAGATGTTGAATTGACATCTGTTCCTAGTGGGACGAATACTTAAGGTATAAATGAAAGTAGGGTGGATGGGTGTATGACGCTAAGCAACCCAAATGTTGCGTGTTCTAATCTCATCACCGACAATTTTAGCTAATTAACAACGTTGCAACACTTCAAGTTTTAGTCAACCTTAACCCTAACCCCTAGCTAACACTAGCCAGCTAGCTAATGTAAGTGTTAGCCACCTAGCTAATGTTAGCCACAGCAAATTGGAATTCATAACGTATCATACATTTTTCAAATTCGTAACATATTGTATAGATTGCAATTTGTAACAGATCAAACAAAATGAATGATGGACGTCCACAATTTAATATACACCAGAGGTGGGACCAAGTCATTGTTTTGTAAGTCCCAAATCAAGACCGTCAAGTCTCACATTTTAAACAAGTCATAATGTACTCTTCACCAAATGTAATACCATTTCATATTTTAACAAGAGTAATAGTATATTACATTTACGCAAATCATGAATGCTTTAAAAAATCTATTGCTTTCGAAATAAACTGTTTCCATTGAAATGCATGGGTAGCCATAATACCCCCCCAATAGCGATCCACTTTTTTTTATAGCATTTTTAATATTTGGGCTTGGGCAAGTCAGTTCGAGTCAAAAGGCTCAAGTCCAAGTTAAGTCACGAGTCATTGGTGTTAAAGTCGAGTTGTCATATTTGGGACTCGAGTCCACACCTTTTTTACATGTATTTTTATTTAACCTTTATTTAACCAGGTAGGCTAGTTAAGAACAAGTTCTCGTTTGCAACTGCGACCTGGCCAAGATAAAGCAAAGCAGTTCGACACAAACAACAACACAGTTACACATGGGATAAACAAAACATACAGTCAATAATACAGACTTCTGATACATACCATATGAAACTCAATATATCAAACTATTTGGAGTGTCCCGGAATTACATTGTCATTTACTTTTGAATCCAGGTTGCTAGAACAGCATTTGTCTGGATGAAAACCACACCCTTCTAATTTCCTTATGTGCAGTAGGTGATCTCATCTGCTGTTGGTTTTGTCCGACAGTTTAGCAACTTCAGCTGTTTACATCCTATTTAGCTGGCTGGTAGAACTCCTCATGCTGAACAGATTACAGCTGTGTAGAACAGACTACAGACAGCGTAACAACCCAATGGCTCTAGTCTCAACTGGCACCCTATTCCCTATATTGTGCACTTCCTTTTGACCAAAGACCTGGACGCAGAAAACACCCACTGGGCACACAAATCAAATCATATTGGTCACATACACATTTAGCAGATGTTATTGCTGGTGTAGCGACATTTTTGTGTTACTAGATCCAACAGTGCAGTACTATCTTACAATGCACATATCTAAAATAATGGAATTAAGAAATATATAAATATTAGGACGAGCAATATTGGAGTGGCATTGACTAGAATACAGTATATACATATGAAATGAGTAAAGCAGTATACTGTATAAACATTAAAGTGATCAGTGATTCCATTTCTATGGGGCAGCAGCCTCTAATGTGCAGGGTTGAGTAACTGGGTGGTAGCCTGCTAGGGATGGCTTATTAAACAAACTGTTTCCACGTCATTTCAATAAAATTACCTCGAACCAACATGAAATATACGTTGAATTGAATACTGTACGTGCCCAGTGGGTACCTAGCAGAACTCAAAGTGGTCCTGTAGGTGTACTATAGCTGATCACTCATTTGTTTATTTTTACTGATTAACCTTTTACTGTTGTGGGCTAAATTAGGGTTATTCTTGGTAGTCTAAATCAGGGTGATTATTGGTAGTCTTAACCAAATCTACTTTGAAACTAAAGTATACACCTCACACACATGGTTATGCTCTTTAAAAAATAAGACATTGGTACCATGTCAGATATAGAGTTGAAATGTATTTCATTAAGAGTTTGCATCCAAATATTGACCTAAATGACTACATCCAAATTGGCTTCTTCCCACAAATGTGAAATTCATGGGCACTATAGTAGATTGCTTGTTGTACTGATCTGTGCTCAGCGGTGACAGAAAGGTCATTATTGCACTGAGAAGGACTGTTTATACACTACATTTATTTCAACACAGTAAAAACATCAGCTATCATAACAAAAGTCAGCCATATTCATACAGTTGAAGTCAAGTTTACACACACCTTAGCCAAATACATTTAAACTCTGTTCACAATTCCTGACATTTATCCAAGTAAAAATTCCCTGTTTTAGGTCAGTTAGGATCACCACTTTATTTTAAGAATATGAAATGTCAGAATAATAGTAGAGAGAATTATTTATTTCAGTTTTTATTTCTTTAATCACATTCCCAGTGGGTCAGAAGTTTACATACACTTAATTAGTATTTGGTAGCATTGCCTTTCAATTGTTTAACTTGGGTCAAACTTTTTGGGTAGCCTTCCACAAGCTTCCCACAATAAGTTGTGTGAATTTTGGCCCATTCCTCCTGACAGAGCTGGTGTAACTGAGTCAGGTATGTAGGCCTCCATGCTTGCACACGCTTTTTCAGTTCTGCCCACAAATGTTCTATAGGATTGAGGTCAGGGCTTTGTGATGGCCACTCCAATCCCTTGACTATGACGCCCTTAAGCCATTTTGCCACAACAATAAGTATACTTGGGGTCATTGTCCATTTGAAAGACCCATTTCCGACCAAGCTTTAACTTCCTGGCTGATGTCTTGAGATGTTGGTTCACTATATGCACATAATTTTCCGACCTCATGATGCCATCTATTTTGTGAAGTGCAGCAGTCCCTGCACCCCCACAACAGGATGCTGCCACCCCCGTGCTTCACGGTTGGGATGGTGTTCTTCGGCTTGCAAGCCTCCTCCTTTTCCCTCCATTCATAACAATGGTCATGATGGCCAAACAGTTCTGAAATTATGGAGTGGAGGACTGCAGGTTGATATTTCGCCTCTCACTATGCAGTGCGGAAAGATAAACGGTATCTGACTAATTGAGAGGGTGAGGTGCTTGATGAGCAGAGAGAGAGAGCGAGAGAGAGAGGGAACTCCACTCCTCATTACTGCTTAGCACAGCACACATACAAACACAGCACTGCACCAAAGGACTACACATGTAGATGGAGGGAGTAAGGGAAAGAGTGAGAGTAGAGGGAGATGGGGAGGAGAGGGATATAGGGAGAGAAAGGTTTGTGTGAGAGAGAGCTCTTTAGGACATAGACCAGGGCTCTCCAACTCTGTTCCTGGAGAACTATCCTCCCTACTAACCTGATTCATCTTATCAACCAGCTAATTATTAGAATCAAGTGAAACACTTGATTAGGTTAGGAGAGCCCCATTGGAGGCTGCTGAGGGGAGACCAGCTTATAATAATGGCTGGAATGGAGTGAATGGAATGGCATCAAACCATGTGTTTGATAACATTACACTAGTTCTGCTCCAGTCGTTACCACGAGTAAAGGCATTGAGGTATTCAGTTACTGTTTGATTGAATGTTAGAATGGGTGAAACGAGTGACCTAAGCGACTTTGAGCATGGTCGTCGGTGCCAGGCGTGCCGGTTCCAGTATCTCAGAAACGGATGTCCTCCTGGGCTTATCACGCATGACAGTGTCTAGGGTTTACCGAGAATGGTGCGATGTTTTCACCTGTGGGTGAAAACAGCTCATTGATGAGAGGTCGAAAGGAGAATGCGAGTTAACAGCGGGCCTTGTCAAGGATGGGCTATTGCAGCAGACGACCACATTGGACTTCTCTCCTATCATCTAAAAACAAGTAGTTGCTCCAGTGGGCACGCAATCACCAACACTGGAAAATCATTAAGGACAACAAAGTCAAGGTATTGGAGAGGCCATCACAAAGCCCTGACCTCAATCCTATAGAAAATGTGTGTGCAGAACTGAAAAAGCAAGCAAGGAGGCCATCAAACCTTACACCAGCTCTATCAGGAGGAATGGGCCAAAATTCACACAACTTATTGTGGGAAGCTTGTGGAAGGCTACCCGAACCGTTTGACCCAAGTTAAACAATTGAAAGGCAATGCTACCAAATACTAATTGAGTGAATGTAAACATCTGACCCACTTGGAATGTGATGAAAGAAATGAAAGCTGAAATAAATCATTCTCTCTACTATTATTCTGACATTTCACATTCTTAAAATAAAGTGGTGATCCTAACTGACCTAAGAATTTTTACTAGGATTAAATGTCAGGAATTGTGAATTGTTTAAATGTAGTTTAAATGTATTTGGCTAAGGTGTATGTAAACTTCTGACTTCAACTGTATCACTCGAGGTGGGTAAAACTTTAACCAATTTGGAGTACTGTCAACCATTACCAACATCTCTTTTTTCCTTTTACAGGCAGATGTGAAGAAAATCTATTTGCATATTTACTAAAAAGGCCTCAGGGGACTCCCCCTTTGGACACATGACTCACACTGCCTGTTAAATCAAAATAACAAATACAATTAGAATTACAACCCTTGATAACTCAATTTTAACTTCATTGTATCCCATAAGGTAATTCAAGGAATAGTCAAATTGACTAGCGACAGGTGTCCCTCATTCAGAGTCAGCGCACTCTCTCTGTCTTTGTCATGGTCCGAATCACACATAGGACTATTGCTAAATTATAAACTTCTTCCTAATTATTATTGTTTACATATAACATTTTAATCTCACCCGTTCTTCAGTCTTTCTAGTGAGGATGATCAGGCCACACTTGAAAGTCAGAGTTCATTCAACCCCTTCCAGTGAGTGTTTCTCTCTTACTCTAACTCAAAGATATTTCAAACCTTTAACATTTTGTGTATCAAGTTTTTCTTATTTTTACCTTTATTTAACTAGGCAAGTCAGTTATGAACCAATACTTATTTTCAATGATGGCACGGTGGGTTAACTGCCTTGTTCAGGAGTAGAAAAACAGATTTTTATCTTGTCAGCTCGGGGATTCGATCTTGCAACCTTCGATCTTGCAACCTTTGGGTTACAAGTCCAACGCTCTAACCGCTAGGCTACCTGCCACCCCAAAATAATTGACATGTGTTCAATGAAAGCTCATGAAAACTTCAGAAAATTCTATGTGTGTGCCCTTTAAGGCACATCCTTTCTAACCTGTGAAAAACCCACAAAACCAAATGAAATAGACTCCATACAATAAATTAAACATGGTATTAACACCACTAACAAATATTCAAAACGTAGGGAAAAAAACTAACTAAAATAACCTGGCCTTATTTCATTTAGGAGCTCCCTTAACATACTGTGTAGTGGGCTTCCGTCAGTCCTGGAAGAAAGAATCCTACTTAAGACACATCAGATAATACAGTGTCCCATTAAGTGGAATAGACACCTTAAAAAATCATTTTAACCTGTTGCATTAATGTAGTCAAAATATAAAACCTGTTGTTTAACAAATCTGTTAGTACCTTCAAAAAGTTGGTGCTGGTTTATCAGCTTAATATTCGGAACTAAAACATTTACTTAGATCTACCTTAATTTTAAACACTATTCCTCGTAATGGAAACAGATTATCTTAAATTAAATTACCTTCTTGCTTAAAAACTTATTATGGATGGGGGAGAGTATTGAGTAGCTTGGATGAATAAGGTGCCCAGAGTAAACTGCCTGCTACTCAGGCCCAGAAGTTATGCAGATATGCATAGTATTAGTAAATTTGGATAGAAAACACTCCGAAGTTTCTAAAACTGTTTGAATGATGTCTGTGAGTATAACAGAACTCAAATGGCAGGCAAAAACCTGAGAAACAATCCAGGAAGTGGGAAATCTGAGGTTTGTAGTTTTTCAAGTCTTTGCCTATCCAATATCCAGTGTCTATGGGGTCATATTGCACTTCCTAAGGCTTCCACTAGATGTCAACCGTCTTTGAACCTTGTTTCTGTCATGTTCGTCGTATGAATCGGAACAAGGCGCAGCGTGGTATGCGTACATTCTTTATTATATTAAGAATTAACACTGAACAAACTAACCAAAATAACAAAACGACACGTGAAGCTATACAAATAAGTGCTGACAGGCAACTAACTACACATAGACAAGAACCCACAAACACCAAAGGGGAAATGGCTACCTAAATATGATCCCCAATCAGAGACAACAATAAACAGCTGCCTCTGATTGGGAACCATATCAGGCCACCATAAACAGACAAATACCTAGACCTACAAACCCTAGACATACAAAAACCCTAGACATTCAAAAACCCTAGACAATACAAAACCCCTAGACAATACAAAAACTAGCATATCCACCCTAGTCACATAGGGCTTGACAGTTTCAGGCTTCTACTGTGAAGGGGGAGCGAATAAGAGCTGTTTGACTAAGAGGTCTGGCAGAATGCCATGAGCTAAATCATGCGCACGGCCGTGAGAGCGAGCTGCGTTCCTTTTCATTTCTAAAGACAAAGGAATTGTCCAGTTGAAACACTATCGAAGATTTATGTTAAAAACCTGTTGAATCTATGGGGGCGCTATTTCATTATTGGATTAAAAAACGTGCCCGTTTTAAGCGCAATATTTTGTCACGAAAAGATGCTCTACTATGCATATAATTGACAGCTTTGGAAAGAAAACAGTCTGACGTTTCCAAAACTGCAAAGATAATATCTGTGAGTGCCACATAACTCATGCTACAGGCGAAACCAAGATGAAACTTCAAACAGGAAATCAGCAGAATTTCTGAAGCTCTGTTTTCCATTGTCTCCTTATATGGCTGTGAATGCACCAGGAACGAGCCTGCGCTTTCTGTCGTTTCTTCAAGATGTCTGCAGCATTGTGACGTATTTGTAGGCATATCATTGGAAGATTGGCCATAAGAGACTACATTTTCCAGGGGTCCGCCCGGTGTCCTTTGTCTAAATTGGTGCGTAATCTTCAGGTGCGGGCATTTACTCCTGGGATTCAGGAGAGAAAGCACACTTCCACGAACGATATATCATTGAAGAGATATGTGAAAAACACCTTGAGGATTGGTTCTAAACAACGTTTAACATGTTTCAGTCGATATTATGGAGTTAATTTGGAAAAAAGTTTGGCGTTTTGATGACTGGATTTTCTGGTTTTTTTGGTAGCCAAACGTGACGCACCAAACGGAGCGATTTCTCCTAAACAAATAATCTTTCAGGAAAAACTGAACATTTGCTATCTAACAGAGTCTCCTCATTGAAAACATCTGAAGTTCTTCAAAGGTAAATGATTTTATTTGAATGCTTTTCTGGTTTTTGTGAAAATGTTGCCTGCTGAATGCTAACGCTAATGCTAACGCTACGCTAGCTAGCTACTGTTACACAAATGATTGTTTTCCTTTTTTTTTTATTTATTTCACCTTTATTTAACCAGGTAGGCTAGTTGAGAACAAGTTCTCATTTGCAACTGCGACCTGGCCAAGATAGGGCATAGCAGTGTGAACAGACAACACAGAGTTACACATGGAGTAAACAATTAACAAGTCAATAACACAGTAGAAAAAAGGGGAGTCTATATACATTGTGTGCAAAAGGCATGAGAAGGTAGGCGAATAATTACAATTATGCAGATTAACACTGGAGTGATAAATGATCAGATGGTCATGTGCAGGTAGAGATACTGGTGTGCAAAAGAACAGAAAAGTAAATAAATAAAAACAGTATGGGGATGAGGTAGGTGAAAAATGGGTGGGCTATTTACCAATAGACTATGTACAGCTGCAGCGATCGGTTAGCTGCTCAGATAGCAGATGTTTGAAGTTGGTGAGGGAGATAAAAGTCTCCAACTTCAGCGATTTTTGCAATTCGTTCCAGTCACAGGCAGCAGAGAACTGGAACGAAAGGCGGCCAAATGAGGTGTTGGCTTTAGGGATGATCAGTGAGATACACCTGCTGGAGCGTGTGCTACGGATGGGTGTTGCCATCGTAACCAGTGAACTGAGATAAGGCGGAGCTTTACCTAGCATGGACTTGTAGATGACCTGGAGCCAGTGGGTCTGGCGACGAATATGTAGCGAGGGCCAGCCGACTAGAGCATACAAGTCGCAGTGGTGGGTGGTATAAGGTGCTTTAGTGACAAAACGGATGGCACTGTGATAAACTGCATCCAGTTTGCTGAGTAGAGTGTTGGAAGCAATTTTGTAGATGACATCGCCGAAGTCGAGGATCGGTAGGATAGTCAGTTTTACTAGGGTAAGTTTGGCGGCGTGAGTGAAGGAGGCTTTGTTGCGGAATAGAAAGCCGACTCTTGATTTGATTTTCGATTGGAGATGTTTGATATGGGTCTGGAAGGAGAGTTTAGAGTCTAGCCAGACACCTAGGTACTTATAGATGTCCACATATTCAAGGTCGGAACCATCCAGGGTGGTGATGCTGGTCAGGCGTGCGGGTGCAGGCAGCGAACGGTTGAAAAGCATGCATTTGGTTTTACTAGCGTTTAAGAGCAGTTGGAGGCCACGGAAGGAGTGCTGTATGGCATTGAAGCTCGTTTGGAGGTTAGATAGCACAGTGTCCAAGGACGGGCCGGAAGTATATAGAATGGTGTCGTCTGCGTAGAGGTGGATCAGGTAATCGCCCGCAGCATGAGAAACATCATTGATATATACAGAGAAAAGAGTCGGCCCAAGAATTGAACCCTGTGGCACCCCCACAGAGACTGCCAGAGGACCGGACAGCATGCCCTCCGATTTGACACACTGAACTCTGTCTGCAAAGTAATTGGTGAACCAGGCAAGGCAGTCATCCGAGAAACCGAGGCTACTGAGTCTGCCGATAAGAATACGGTGATTGACAGAGTCGAAAGCCTTGGCAAGGTCTATGAAGACGGCTGCACAGTACTGTCTTTTATCGATGGCGGTTATGATATCGTTTAGTACCTTGAGCGTGGCTGAGGTACACCCGTGACCGGCTCGGAAACCAGATTGCACAGCGGAGAAGGTACGGTGGGATTCGAGATGGTCAGTGACCTGTTTGTTGACTTGGCTTTCGAAGACCTTAGATAGGCAGGGCAGGATGGATATAGGTCTGTAGCAGTTTGGGTCCAGGGTGTCGCCCCCTTTGAAGAGGGGGATGACTGCGGCAGCTTTCCAAACCTTGGGGATCTCAGACGATATGAAAGAGAGGTTGAACAGGCTGGTAATAGGGGTTGCGACAATGGCGGCGGATAGTTTCAGGAATAGAGGGTCCAGATTGTCAAGCCCAGCTGATTTGTACGGGTCCAGGTTTTGCAGCTCTTTCAGAACATCTGCTATCTGGATTTGGGTAAAGGAGAACCTGGAGAGGCTTGGGCGAGTAGCTGCGGGGGGGGGGGGGGGGGGGGGGGGGGGGGCTGTTGGCCGAGGTTGGAGTAGCCAGGCGGAAGGCATGGAAAAATGCTTGTTGAAGTTTTCGATAATCATGGATTTATCGGTGGTGACCGTGTTACCTAGCCTCAGTGCAGTGGGCAGCTGGGAGGAGGTGCTCTTGTTCTCCATGGACTTCACAGTGTCCCAGAACTTTTTGGAGTTGGAGCTACAGGATGCAAACTTCTGCCTGAAGAAGTTGGCTTTAGCTTTCCTGACTGACTGTGTGTATTGGTTCCTGACTTCCCTGAACAGTTGCATATCGCGGGGACTATTCGATGTTATTGCAGTCCGCCACAGGATGTTTTTGTGCTGGTCGAGGGCAGTCAGGTCTGGAGTGAACCAGGGGCTATATCTGTTCTTAGTTCTGCATTTTTTGAACGGAGCATGCTTATCTAAAATGGTGAGGAAGTTACTTTTAAAGAAAGACCAGGCATCCTCAACTGACGGGATGAGGTCAATGTCCTTCCAGGATACCCGGGCCAGGTCGATTAGAAAGGCCTGCTCACAGAAGTGTTTTAGGGAGCGTTTGACAGTGATGAGGGGTGGTTGTTTGACTGCGGCTCCGTAGCGGATACAGGCAATGAGGCAGTGATCGCTGAGATCCTGGTTGAAGACAGCGGAGGTGTATTTGGAGGGCCAGTTGGTCAGGATGACGTCTATGAGGGTGCCCTTGTTTACAGAGTTAGGGTTGTACCTGGTGGGTTCCTTGATGATTTGAGTGAGATTGAGGGCATCTAGCTTAGATTGTAGGACTGCCGGGGTGTTAAGCATATCCCAGTTTAGGTCACCTAACAGAACAAACTCTGAAGCTAGATGGGGGGCGATCAATTCACAAATGGTGTCCAGGGCACAGCTGGGAGCTGAGGGGGGTCGGTAGCAGGCGGCAACAGTGAGAGACTTATTTCTGGAGAGAGTAATTTTCAAAATTAGTAGTTCGAACTGTTTGGGTATGGACCTGGAAAGTATGACATTACTTTGCAGGCTATCTCTGCAGTAGACTGCAACTCCTCCCCCTTTGGCAGTTCTATCTTGACGGAAGATGTTATAGTTGGGTATGGAAATCTCTGAATTTTTGGTGGCCTTCCTGAGCCAGGATTCAGACACGGCAAGGACATCAGGGTTAGCAGAGTGTGCTAGAGCAGTGAGTAAGACAAACTTAGGGAGGAGGCTTCTGATGTTGACATGCATGAAACCAAGGCTTTTTCGATCACAGAAGTCAACAAATGAGGGTGCCTGGGGACATGCAGGGCCTGGGTTTACCTCCACATCACCCGCGGAACAGAGAAGGAGTAGTATGAGGGTGCGGCTGAAGGCTATCAAAACTGGTCGCCTAGGGCGTTGGGGACAGAGAATAAGAGGAGCAGGTTTCTGGGCATGGTAGAATATATTCAGGGCATAATGCGCAAACAGGGGTATGGTGGGGTGCGGGTACAGCGGAGGTAAGCCCAGGCACTGGGTGATGATGAAAGAGGTTGTATCTCTGGACATGCTGGTTGTAATGGGTGAGGTCACCGCATGTGTGGGGGGTGGGACAAAGGAGGTATCAGGGGTATAAAGAGTGGAACTAGGGGCTCCATTGTAAACTAAAACAATGATAACTAACCTGCACAACAGTATACAAGGCATATTGACATTTGAGAGAGACATACAGCGAGGCATACAGTAATCACAGGTGTTGAATTGGGAGAGCTAGCTAAAACAGTAGGTGAGACAACAACAGCTAATCAGCTAGCACAACAACAGCAGGTAGAATGGCGATTGACTAGGCAGAGGGGGGCTCGGATTAACTACACACAGAGCCTGAGTGCGGCTGGGGCCGACAGATAAAACATAAACAAGCAGAATGGATTACCGTGATTAATGGACAGTCCAGCATGCATCAGCTATGTAGCCAAGTGATCAGTGTCCAAGGGGCAGCGGTGGATGGGGCAGGGAAGCTGGACTGGCGAGTGTTATCCAGGTTAGAAAACTAACAATGACTAAATAGCTTGTAGCCAGTTAGCTGGTTAGCTTCTGGAGGTTCTTGAGTGTGTTCTAAAAATTAAAAATAATTGCGGTTCCGTATCACATTGGGTGAGGCAGGTTACCGGAAGGTATAAACAAATTAAAAATCGAAAAGGGATAGAAAGTAAATATGGGTTCAGTGAGTGTTTGGGACGCGGCGATTCAGACGGTTAGCAGGCCTGTGCTAACAAGCTAACAGTTAGTAGGTGCTAAACACGGTAGCAGTTAGCGGACCGGGCTAAACAAGCTAGCAGTTAGCAGGCCGAATTTGCAAGCAAGGAGATAACAAGGGCTAGAGAGTTAGCCTTTGGGGGACGTCGCGATGGGGTGAGTCTGTTTATTCCTCTTCATGCGGTGACATCAATGGACCGGTCGTGGGTCCGGATATTGTAGTCCAGGAGCACAAAATGTTCCGTTTGCGGTGGGAATCCGGGGATGATAAATAAAAATAAAAAAATAGGTCCGTTATGCTCTGGTTAGAGTCGCGTTGTTCGAACTGGCGAGAGCTTTCCGAGCTAAAGGTTAGCTGATGACCGGTTAGCTGAAGACCGCTAGCAATGTTTTGCTGACTGAATAGCTGGTAGTTAGTTGGCTAGCTTCAGTTGAGGGGTTCCAGATCCGAAGTAAATATAAATACTTTAGGAAAAATAGCTACGTTGGGTGAGGCGGGTTGCAGGAGAGTATTTAGAAGAAGTTGAGGTTCAGCAAAATGTTTTAAAAGATATGCGAAGAAAAAAAAACGAAAACAAACAATATATACAAGGGACACGACACGACAACACGTCCTGCTGCTACGCCATCTTGGGACAGATGGTTGAGAAGCATATTTTGAAAATCTGAGATGACAGTGTTGTTAACAAAAGGCTAAGCTTGAGAGCTAGCATATTTATTTCATTTCATTTGCGATTTTCATGAATAGTTAACGTTGCGTTATGGTAATGAGCTTGAGGCTGTATTCACGATCCCGGATCTGGGATGGCTAAGTGCAAGAGGTTAAAAACATCCTGAAGATTGATTTTATACATCGTTTTACATGTTTCTATGAACTGTAATATAACTTTTTTGACTTTTCGTCTGGACTAAGTGCCTGCGCCTCGTGAATTTGGATTTGTGAACTAAACGTGTGAACAAAAAAGAGGTATTTTGACATAAATTATGGACTTTATCGAACAAAACAAACATTTATTGTGGAACTGGGATTCCTGGGAGTGCATTCCGATGAAGATCATCAAAGGTAAGTGAATATTTATAATGCTATTTCTGACTTCTGTTGACTCAACAACATGGCGGGTATCTGTATGGCTTGTTTTGGTGCCTCAGCGCTGTACTCAGATTATTGCCTGGCATGCTTTTTTTGTATTTTCATCAACATTTATGATGAGTAATTCTGTAAATTGATGTGGCTCTCTGCAAAATCACTGGATGTTTTGGCAGCAAAACATTACTGAACATAACGCGCCAATGTAAACAGAGATGTTTGTATATAAATATGAACTTTATCGAACAAAACATACATGTATTGTGTAACATGAAGTCCTATGAGTGTCATCTGATGAAGATCATCAAAGGTAATTTTATCTCTATTTCTGATTTTTGTGACTCCTCTCTTTGGCTGGAAAAATGGCTGTGTTTTTCCGTGACTAGGTGCTGACCTAACATAGTCGCATGGTATGATTTCGTCATAAAGCCTTTTTGAAATCGGACACTGTGGTGGGATTAACAACAAGTTTATCTTTAAAATGGTGTATAATACTTGTATGTTTGAGGAATTTTAATTATGAGATTTCTGTTGTTTGAATTTGGCGCCCTGCACTTTCACTGGCTGTTGTCAAATCGATCCCGTTAACGGGATTTCAGCCGTAAGAAGTTTTAAATTCAGTGGTGTTACCGAAACTATAAAATGTAGTAATAATAATTGGAAATTGTTTAAAAAAAATAACATCTCCCAATCAACTATTCATACCTCTGCTCCAAATGTTCCATTTTGTCCCTTACTCGTGGCGTATCTATTTGTCAGTCTCAAGGCTCAATCCCTCTATTCATAATTTAACCTTGTATTGAAACCTCAGCTTCTTCAATTTACTAAAATATGGCATTATTAGAGTGCTATCCAAAAACCACTATAAAATATTACCATACACATACCGTCAACACTCATACAATTCCACATCAACCCTCTTTATCAATGTCTTTATCACTGTCACTTAGTAAGGTTTAGAAAACAAAACAAACCAAACATGATAATTCTCTCCTTATTAGAAGGCATTGTTTTCATTGTAGTCTAGCCTAACAATGTTATTCTATATTCTATTACCAACCTCTGTTGGATATTCACTTTCTGCTTAAAACTTACATTTAATGTTGTTGTAGCCTTGCTTAATTATGCAATTATTAATGGCTATGTTTAGTTAATTAAATTGAAAGTTATCAATTGTGATCATGGTCACAACTCTATCGCAATTGTCAATCAGCTGTTATTAGAATGCTTTAGATTTAGGTAACAGTCTGTAAGATTAGGCTACAGGTAATAAAACAAACACTGGCTGTTGTTGACAAGCATATATTCAGTTCATATCCATATTATTAATATTTGATTCAGTGATTGAAATTACGACCCAATTCTCAGTAGCCTTTTCCAGCAGGCTATTAGGCAACACAAGAACTCCGCACCTCGAAATCGCCTCACTATTCATGTTGAACAAATTTGTCTGTCAATTGGAACTAAGCAAACTGCTACAACGTTCAGCCCACATCCCACTGACATCTTACCCAGGCTACTGTAGGCTGTCTAAGCAAACCATGGCAAAGTTAAACCACAATCATTAACCCGATTTCAGTGAGTAACATAGACCCAATGCTTTTTCAATGACAAGTAAATCCCGCAAATAACCCGATTATGATGGTTTGTAGTCTTAACATCTGACACATAACAACGACACAATTACCAGAAAATAGCCAAATAATTTTTTGAAGTTTGTCCAAGTGTTTCTTTGCAGAGATTTCACAGGCGTCAAGGGGATTTATTTACAGTCATAGTAGTCAAATGAGTTGAATCGACATCCATTGATACAGAAAGATCTGGCGAGTTTAATAAAAGCAGATCTTTCCTCTTGAGACATATTGAAATTACAGGTCTATATTCTGTGTTAATTCGATCGAACTTCACGGAAAAAGGGTTTATTCGATGGAAAATCCCATAAGCGTTTATAGTTTTATTGGTATGGGATAAGTCAATTCCCCATACTTTTACCAAAAGTGGACATACGCCAATCTTTTTCTGGGACTATTTCCCAGACCCTGTAGACAGTCATATAATGCTTTAACCTTATCTCTATCAAATTATCCATAAAGGGACCCACTCAAAATACTTTTTCACCAGTTTATACTGGTGTATCTTGTATTAAATACCTTCTCCACGCATCTCAGCTCTCCTGCGCCTGACTCCTTCACCAGTTACCCACAGCCTTGAAAGAAACACACACCCACTTGCAATGGAGTCAGCAGGAGCAGGTGCTCCTGCAGTAGGGGTTGAGGAGCGAGTCCAGCAGCACGCTGCCATGCTGCAGCATCTCGGCAGCGCCATGGATCGTGTTCTACAAACCATGGAGCACTGGGAGAGAAGAGGAGTTCCTCCAGCGTCTCCACGAGCACCACCAGTCTCACCATCACTCACCCCTCCTTCACCCAGGCCCAGTGGGATTCTTGCTCCAGTTAGAGCTGGAGGCTAAAGCCCGGGAGTGGGCCAACACCGTATGGGGAGAAGAAGAAGCGGTGGACCACTTCGAGGATTTCACCCTCCACTTCCGGGCAGTCTTTGACCACCAGCCTGAGGGTAGAGCGGCGGGTGAGTGTCTCGTCTACCTGAGGCAGGGGACGAGGAGCGCACAGGAGTTTGCGTTGAAATTACGGACCCTGACCGCCGGCGCGGGATGGAACGACAGGGCCCTGATCGATCACTACCGGTACAGTCTGTGCGAGGACGTCCGTCGAGGATTGGCCTGCAGGGACACCACTCTCACAATCAACCAGCTGGTGGACCTGTCCATCCAGCTGGATAACCTGCTGGCTACCCGCGGACGTCCAGATCGGGGTCTGTCGGTTCCATCCCCCAGCACCACCACTCCAACGCCCATGGAGTTGGGAGGTGCTGCAATTAAGGCAACCGGAGGAGGGGCCATTCCATGCACAATCTGTGGCCGCAGAGGGCACACTGCCGGTCGGTGCTGGGGAGGTTCCTCTGGGAGTCAAGGCAGCAGGCAGGGTACTCTCGTGTCACCCTAGGTGAGTCGGCACCAGGCTCACCCAGAACCCCCTGTTGCTCACATGTCTTTGTTTATTAAATTTCCTGATTTTTCCCCGCATTCCCAGCATAAGGCGCTCGTAGATTCAGGCGCAGCTGGGAATTTTATTGACAGATCATTTGCCCATAGTTTAGGGATCCCCATTGTTCCTGTGGATATGCCCTTCCCTGTGCACGCCGTAGATAGTCAACCATTAGGGTCAGGGCTAATTAGGGAGGCCACCGCTCAGTCCCCAGTACGGGGTTTCCAGCAACGGTCCCCAGTCCGGAGCCTCTGGCGATGATCCGTAGTCCAGAGCCTCCAGCAATGATCCAAGGTCCGGTTCTACAAAGGCGGAGGGATCAGTGTAACGAGGGGGGGCTGCTTCCAGAACCAGAGTCGCCACCGAGGCCAGATATCTCTGTTTTTTAAATATTTTGGTTAGGTCAGGGTGTGACTAGTGTGGGTATGCTAGTTTTTGTATTGTCTTGGGTTTTTGTATGTCTAGGGTTTTTGTAAGTCTAGGTGAATTTGTATGTCTATAGTGGCCTGATATGGTTCCCAATCCCAATCAGCACTGTTTATCATTGTCTCTGATTGGGGATCATATTTAGGTAGCCATTTACTTTTTGTGTTCGTGGGATCTTGTCTATGTGTAGTTGCCTGTCAGCACTCGTTTGTATAGCTTCATGTTTCGTTTTGTTATTTTCTTAGTTTGTTCAGTGTTAATTCTTTCAATAAATAAGAATGTGCGCAAACCACTCTGCGCCTTGGTCCGATCCTTATAACGAAAGTGACATATATTTTATCTAGTCACTGATTCTGCAGTGATACGCCATCCCATCTGGTTTGCACTTAGTGGGACTAAAATTAGCTTTTCAGCAGGACAACACACCTCCAGGCTGTATAAGGGCTATTTGACCAAGAAGCAGAGTGATGGAGTGCTTTATCAGATGACCTGGCCTCCATAATTACCCGACCTCAACCAAAATTGAGATGGTTTGGGATCAGTTGGACCGCATAGTGAAGGAAAAGCATCCAACAATAGAACTGTTTGACCATAATGACCATTCTTATGTTTGGAGGAAAAAGGGGGAGGCTTGCAAGCCGAAGAACACCATCCCAACCGTGAAGCATGGTGGTGGCAGCATCATGTTGTGAGGGTGCTTTGCTGCAGCAGGGACTGCTGCACTTCACAAAATAGATAGCATCATGATGACGAAAAATTATGTGGATATATCGAAGCAACATCTTAAAACATCAGTCAGGAAGTTAAAGCTTGGTCGCAAATGGGTCTTCCAAATGGACAATGACCCCAAGCATACTTCGAAAGTTGTGGCAAAATGGCTAAAGGACAACAAAGTCAAGGTATTGGAGTGGCCATCACAAAGCCCTGACCTCAAGCCTATAGAAAATGTGTGGGCAGAACTGAAAAAGCGTGTGCGAGCATAGAGGCCTACAAACCTGACTCAGTTACACCAGCTCTGTCAGGAGGAATGGGCCAAATTTCACACAACTTATTATGGGAAGCTTGAGGAAGGCTACCCAAAACTTTTGACCCAAGTTAAACAATTGAAAGGCAATGCTACCAAATACTAATTGAGTGTATGTAAACTTCTGACCCATATTCTTAAAATAAAGAGGTGATCCTAACTGACCTAAGACAGGGGATTGTTACTAGGATTAAATGTCAGGAATTGTGAAAAAACTGAGTTTAAATGTATTTGGCTAAGGTATATGTAAATTTCCGACTTCAACTGTACATGTAATTGAGATGTTGTGTAACTGATCTACACACAATACCCCATAATGTCAACATGGAATTTTGTTTGCATAACATTTTTGAAAGTAATAAAACATTTAAAGCTGAAATGTTGTGAGTAAATAAGTATTCAACCCCTTTGTTAAGCCTAAATAAGTTCAGGAGTAAGAATGTGCTTAACAAAGTGCATTATAGTTGCATGTACTCATTCTGTGTTCAATAATAGTGGTTAACATTATTCTTTTGTAACTACCCCATATCTGTACCCCATATACACAATTTTCTGTAAGGTCCTCAATCGAGTAGTGAATTTCATGCACAGATTCAATCACAAAGACCAGGGAGGTTTTCCAATGCCTCAGAAAAAAGGGCACCGATTGGTAGATGTGAAGAAAAAAAATTATGCTAGTGTACTGTACACCCAATCACTACAAAGATACAGGCGTCCTGCCTAACTCAGTTGCTGGAGAGGAAGGAAACTGCTCAGGGATTTCACAACAAGGCCAATGGTGATTTTACAACAGTTACAGAGTTTAATGGCTGTGATATGAGAAAACTGAAGATGGCTCAACAACATAGTTACTTCAAATTACTAACCAAAATGACAGAGTGAAAAGAAGGAAGGCTGCACAGAATATAAGTATTCTAAAACATGCATCCTGTTTGCAATAAGGCACTAAAGTAACACTGCAAAAAATGTGGCAAATAAATTCACTGTTTGTCCTGAATACGAAGCATTATGTTTGGGTCAAATCCAACACAACACTTCACTAAGTAACAATCTTCATGTTTTCAGGGATGGCAAAATCCTAGAGGAAAATTTGCTTCAGTCTGCTTTCCAACAGAGACTGGGAGACAAATTTATGTTTCAGCAGGACAATAACCTGAAACACAAAGCTAAATCTATGAGTTGCTTCCCAAGACGATACTGAATGTTCCTGAGTGGCCTAGTTATAGTGTTGATTTAAATCAGCTTGAAAATCTACGGCAAGACATGAAAATGGCTGTCTAGCAATGATCAACAATCAACTTGACAGATCTTGAAGAATTTTTTAAAGATAATGGTCAAATATTTTACAATCCGGTTGTGAAAATCTGTAATCTCAGCCAAAGGTGCTTCTAAAAAGTATTGACTCTATGGTGTGAATACCTATGTACATTTGATATTTCTGTATTTCATTTTCAATAAATTAGCAAACATTTCTACAAACATGTTTTCACTTTGCCATTATGGGGTATTGTGTATAGATGCATTTTGAATTCAGGCTGTAACACAACACATTGTGGAATAAATCAAGGTGTATGAATACTTTCTGAAGGCACTGTATTTAGGGATTAGGGTGCCATTTGGGATGCAGCCATATCCAGTCCTTGCATCAGCCTCATTTGCATACAGGCTGTTCCATTTTAGAACATTTTGACAGTCTGATGCTTTAAGCGACAGCCATCGAACTCATTTAGGGAGCAGATAGCTGTACTTGCAATGAGTAGGAACATGCAATCTGCATGTACGGTAAAGCAATGAGAGGCTAGATCTTCTCAATTATCTTTGTATACTGAATATGAAATAGAAATGTACATGGTGATAGGTCTGGGATTAGTAAAGAACACTTAAATCCATGCAAATAGTCAGTGTTTGAATGTGCCAAGCTCTCGGTCACCACAACCTTCATCAGAGCAAGGTTATAACAGGATCTAAACGTCATCATAGTTACAGCAAGCATGCACACACACATACACACACACACACACTCACACTCACATACACATTCAGTAGCTAATTTTGAGTTAGTCGAATCCTGTCACATGACAACAGCATATCCCAGCCAGCCTAATGTCAGACCATGTTTGTCAATCAATCAATCAAACATATTTATTACATGCACTTTTATATCAACAGCAACCCAGCCTAGACGCCAGCAGAAGAGCAAGCTGAAGCAGTGCCAAGAAAGAAACTCCCCAAAAGGAAGAATCAATCATGTTTGTGAATTATTATAACAGTGTATATGCAAAGTAGTTCCCTACCACTGAGTAAAACCATATCTCTACCCTATCATGCATGATATTTAATATGATGTTAATGATATTTCTATCACCCACATACCATATGGTTACCGAGTGGGAGGATGGTAACTTGGCATAACAAGATGTTCAAGGTTAGGTGCTGGCGTGCATCTGGACTGCATAATACAAAACTATATGTCCTACAGTAGGTAGCATCCCAAATGGCACCCTATTCCCCACATGGTGCAGTACCCTATGGGCCCTGATCAAAAGTAGTGCACTACAAACAGTGCTTGACTTGGACGGAAATAGGTTCCGGTACTCATTTTGGGTGCAGGTACAGTTAATATGTAGGTGCAGGAGCTCCACAATGCTTTTGAGCTAATATTCAACAAGAGGAACAGCAGCTCAATCAGGAGAACATTTGAGGTGCCGGTACTCAGTCAAGCACGGACTATAAAGGGAATAGGGTGCCATTTGGGACGCATTCCTTTACTGCAAGAAATGTCCAAGGAAGGTGTTTCATTTCATTGTTTTCTTCAGAGAGAGAGAGAGAGAGAGTACGAGTGCGAGAGAGAGAGAGAGAGGGAGAGAGAGAGAGAGAGAAGAGAGAGAGAGAGAGAGAGAGAGAGAGAGAGAGAGAGAGAGAGAGAGAGAGAGAGAGTGTGTGTGTGTGTGCGTGTGTGCATCCTTCCTCTCTCTCGCTCTCGCTCTCTCTTTCTCTGATTTAATTTCTCACAAATGGATATGGGAGACATTCATTTGGAATGCAAGGCAATCAATCTCAGCACAACATGACTGGAAATATATACATATATACAGCCAGTGGACCATTTAATATTTATCCTCCTATATTGGATTCCTGCAAGTTCTAACATGTTGCACAAAGATTATATGCTGCATGATAGCATGTAGGTTGGAATAAACCACAGGGGTAATTCTATATTTCATTTAACTCTATGGAGGACACTGTGTCTACCTAGGTGTCTGGTTAGACTGTAAACTCTCCTTCCAGACTCATATTAAGCATCTCCAATCCAAAATTAAATCTAGAATCGGCTTGCTATATCGCAACAAAGCATCCTTCCCTCATGCTGCCAAACATACCTTCGTAAAACTGACCATCCTACCGATCCTCGACTTTGGTGATGTCATCTATAAAATAGCCTCCAACACTCTACTCAACAAATTGGATGCAGTCTATCACAGTGCCATCCGTTTTCTCACCAAAGCCCCATACACTACCCATCACTGCGACTTGTACTCTCTCGTTGATTGGCCCTCGCTTCATACTCGTCTCCAAACCCACTGGCTCCAGGTTATCTACAAGTCTCTGCTAGGTAAAACCCCCCTTATCTCAGCTCACTGGTCACCATAGCAGCACCCACAAGTGGCACGCGCTCCAGCAGGTATATCTCACTGGTCACCCCCAAAGCCAATTCCTCCTTTGGTCGCCTCTCCTTCCAGTTCTCTGCTGCCAATGACTGGAACGAACTGGAAAAATCACTGAAGCTGGAGACTCATATCTCCTTCACTAGCTTTAAGCATCAGCTGTCAGAACAGATCACAGATCACTGCACCTGTACATAGCCCATCTGTAAACAGCCCATCTCCATACTGTATTTATTTATTTATCTTGCTCCTTTGCACCCCAGTATCTCTACTTGCACATTAATCTTCTGCACATCTACCATTCCAGTGTTTAATTGCTATATTATAATTACTTTGCCACCATGGCCTATTTATTGCCTTAAAACTTTTTACGGATAGGCGGGATAGTCGCGTCCCACTTGGGAAAAAAATAGGGAAAATGCAGTGTGGCAAATTTTTAAAAATGATATAAAAATCAAACTTTCATTAAATCACACATATAAGATACTCAATTAAAGCTACACTCGTTGTGAATCCAGCCAACATGTCAGATTTTTAAAAGGCTTTTCGGCGAAAGCATAAGAAGCTATTATCTTATGATAGCACAACCAGTAAACAAAGAGGGTAGCATATTTCAACCCTGCAGGCGCTACACAAAACACAGAAATAAAATATAAAACATGCATTACCTTTGACGAGCTTCTTTTTTTGGCACTCCAATATGTCCCATAAACATCACAATTGGTCCTTTTGTTCGATTAATTCCGTCCATATATATCCAAATGTAAATTTATAAAGCGCGTTTGATCCAGAAAAAACAGCTTCCAAAAAACGCAACGTCACTACAAAATATTTCAAAAGTTGCCTATAAACTTTGCCAAAATATTTCAAACTACTTTTGTAATAGAACTTTGGGTATTTTTAAACGTTAATAATCGATCAAATTGTAGACAGGTCTATCTGTGTTCAATACAGGAACACAACAAATCAACGCTACTTTTCACGTCTTGCGCAACTCTCAACAGTGTTACCCAGTTCCTAGTTGGCCTACTTCTTCATTGCACAAATTAATAACCTCAACCAAATTCCAAAGACTGGTGACATCCAGTGGAAGCGGTAGGAACTGTAAACCAGTTCCTAATAAATATTGTTTGCCAACGAGAACTCACTGAACAGACAGAGACCTAAAAAGAAAAAAAATCTGAACGCTTAGTCCTCAGGGTTTTGCCTGCTACTTAAGTTCTGTTATTACACACAGACATGATTCAAACAGTTTTAGAAACTTCAGAGTGTTTTCTATCCAAATATACTAAATATAATATAATATAATATATATAATAATATATAATATATAATATAATAATATGCATATCTTGTATTCTTGGCATGAGAAGCAGGAAGTTGAAATTGGGCACGCTATTTATCCAAAAGTGAAAATGCTGCCCCCTAACCCCAAGAGGTTTTAACTCCCTTATCTTACCTCATTTGCACTTTTTTTCTCCTACTGTATTATTGACTGTGTGTTTTGTTTATTCCATGTGTAACTCTGTGTTGTTGTATGTGTCGAATTGCTATGCTTTATCTTGGCCAGGTCGCAGTTGCAAATTTTAACTTGTTCTCAACTAGCCTACCTGGTTAAATAAAGGTGAAAAAAAACGTCTTTATGTCCCAGTTGTAGAAGAGCCAGGGTATTGAAAATGGTAACCATCAATGATGTGTGACAGAGTTAGATCAGACCAGTAAGCACACTCAACAGCTTGAAATGTTGCCAATGGAGCTGCCTTTTTGGTGGTGCAACTGATTAGAATGGTGTCAAGCAGGTTGGTCACGTGTGCTTCCTAAGCAAAGGACCACTAGTTCCAGTCCCTGTACAGACAGGGGCAGTGGAGTAGCCAAACTGTTAGCACCACAGTATCATTCGTCACATGTGCAATAAGGAGAATGAGATACAGTGGTGATACCTCTTCAAAACTGATAAGGCAACTGTATCAATACAAGCCTCTGCCTTTCTACTGTATCAATACAAGCCTCTTCCTTTCAACTGTATCAATACAAGCCTCTGCCTTTCAACTGTATCAATACAAGCCTCTGCCTTTCAACTGTATCAATACAAGCCTCTGCCTTTCAACTGTATCAATACAAGCCTCTGCCTTTCAACTGTATAAATACTGTCATATACAGTGCCTTGCGAAAGTATTCGGCCCCCTTGAACTTTGCGACCTTTTGCCACATTTCAGGCTTCAAACATAAAGATATAAAACTGTATTTTTTTTGTGAAGAATCAACAACAAGTGGGACACAATCATGAAGTGGAACGACATTTATTGGATATTTCAAACTTTTTTAACAAATCAAAAACTGAAAAATTGGGCGTGCAAAATTATTCAGCCCCTTTACTTTCAGTGCAGCAAACTCTCTCCAGAAGTTCAGTGAGGATCTCTGAATGATCCAATGTTGACCTAAATGACTAATAATGATAAATACAATCCACCTGTGTGTAATCAAGTCTCCGTATAAATGCACCTGCACTGTGATAGTCTCAGAGGTCCGTTAAAAGCGCAGAGAGCATCATGAAGAACAAGGAACACACCAGGCAGGTCCGAGATACTGTTGTGAAGAAGTTTAAAGCCGGATTTGGATACAAAAAGATTTCCCAAGCTTTAAACATCCCAAGGAGCACTGTGCAAGCGATAATATTGAAATGGAAGGAGTATCAGACCACTGCAAATCTACCAAGACCTGGCCGTCCCTCTAAACTTTCAGCTCATACAAGGAGAAGACTGATCAGAGATGCAGCCAAGAGGCCCATGATCACTCTGGATGAACTGCAGAGATCTACAGCTGAGGTGGGAGACTCTGTCCATAGGACAACAATCAGTCGTATATTGCACAAATCTGGCCTTTATGGAAGAGTGGCAAGAAGAAAGCCATTTCTTAAAGATATCCATAAAAAGTGTCGTTTAAAGTTTGCCACAAGCCACCTGGGAGACACACCAAACATGTGGAAGAAGGTGCTCTGGTCAGATGAAACCAATTTTTTTTGGGCAACAATGCAAAACGTTATGTTTGGCGTAAAATTAACACAGCTGAACACACCATCCCCACTGTCAAACATGGTGGTGGCACCATCATGGTTTGGGCCTGCTTTTCTTCAGCAGGGACAGGGAAGATGGTTAAAATTGATGGGAAGATGGATGGAGCCAAATACAGGACCATTCTGGAAGAAAACCTGATGGAGTCTGCAAAAGACCTGAGACTGGGACGGAGATTTGTCTTCCAACAAGACAATGATCCAAAACATAAAGCAAAATCTACAATGGAATGGTTCAAAAATAAACATATCCAGGTGTTAGAATGGCCAAGTCAAAGTCCAGACCTGAATCCAATCGAGAATCTGTGGAAAGAACTGAAAACTGCTGTTCACAAATGCTCTCCATCCAACCTCACTGAGCTCGAGCTGTTTTGCAAGGAGGAATGGGAAAAAATTTCAGTCTCTCGATGTGCAAAACTGATAGAGACATACCCCAAGCGACTTACAGCTGTAATCGCAGCAAAAGGTGGCGCTACAAAGTATTAACTTAAGGGGGCTGAATAATTTTGCACGCCCAATTTTTCAGTTTTTGATTTGTTAAAAAAGTTTGAAATATCCAATAAATGTCGTTCCACTTCATGATTGTGTCCCACTTGTTGTTGATTCTTCACAAAAAAATACAGTTTTATATCTTTATGTTTGAAGCCTGAAATGTGGCAAAAGGTCGCAAAGTTCAAGGGGGCCGAATACTTTCGCAAGGCACTGTAAACTCCCTCTCCGGCCTCTAGGTCAGCAGGCTGCTAACTATCCCGCACACCTGTCACCATCGTCAAGCGCACCAGTGTCTCATGACTCCATCACATCCTTGATTACCTTCCCTATATCTGTCACTCCCCCTGGTTCTTTCCTCAGGTGTTATTGACTCTGTTTCATGTCGGTGTGTTTTTTGTGTTTATTGTTTTGTTTATTTATTAAAACACTCACTCCCTGAACTTGATTCCCGACTCTCAGCGCACATCGTTACAAATACAAGCCTCTGCCTTTCTACTGCATCAATACAAGCCTCTGCCTTTCAACTGCATCAATACAAGCCTCTGCCTTTCTACTGCATCAATACAAGCCTCTGCCTTTCTACTGCATCAATACAAGCCTCTGCCTTTCTACTGCATCAATACAAGCCTCTGCCTTTCTACTGCATCAATACAAGCCTCTGCCTTTCAACTGCATCAATACAAGCCTCTGCCTTTCTACTGTATCAATACAAGCCTCTGCCTTTCTACTGCATCAATACAAGCCTCTGCCTTTCAACTGCATCAATACAAGCCTCTGCCTTTCTACTGCATCAATACAAGCCTCTGCCTTTCAACTGCATCAATAGAAGCTTCTGCCTTTCTACTGCATCAATACAAGCCTCTGCCTTTCTACTGTATCAATACAAGCCTCTGCCTTTCTACTGTATCAATACAAGCCTCTGCCTTTCTACTGCATCAATACAAGCCTCTGCCTTTCTACTGTATCAATACAAGCCTCTGCCTTTCTACTGTATCAATACAAGCCTCTGCCTTTCAACTGTATCAATACAAGCCTCTGCCTTTCTACTGTATCAATACAAGCCTCTGCCTTTCTACTGCATCAATACAAGCCTCTGCCTTTCTACTGTATCAATACAAGCCTCTGCCTTTCTACTGCATCAATTCAAGCCTCTGCCTTTCTACTGTATCAATACAAGCCTCTGCCTTTCTACTGTATCAATACAAGCCTCTGCCTTTCAACTGTATCAATACAAGCTTCTGCCTTTCTATTGTATCAATACAAGCCTCTGCCTTTCTATTGTATGAATACAAGCCTCTGCCTTTCAACTGCATCAATACAAGCCTCTGCCTTTCAACTGTATCAATACAAGCCTCTGCCTTTCAACTGTATCAATACAAGCCTCTGCCTTTCTACTGTATCAATACAAGCCTCTGCCTTTCTACTGCATCAATACAAGCCTCTGCCTTTCTACTGCATCAATACAAGCCTCTGCCTTTCTACTGCATCAATACAAGCCTCTGCCTTTCTACTGCATCAATACAAGCCTCTGCCTTTCAACTGCATCAATACAAGCCTCTGCCTTTCTACTGTATCAATACAAGCCTCTGCCTTTCTACTGCATCAATACAAGCCTCTGCCTTTCAACTGCATCAATACAAGCCTCTGCCTTTCTACTGCATCAATACAAGCCTCTGCCTTTCAACTGCATCAATAGAAGCCTCTGCCTTTCTACTTCATCAATACAAGCCTCTGCCTTTCTACTGTATCAATACAAGCCTCTGCCTTTCTACTGTATCAATACAAGCCTCTGCCTTTCTACTGCATCAATACAAGCCTCTGCCTTTCTACTGTATCAATACAAGCCTCTGCCTTTCTACTGTATCAATACAAGCCTCTGCCTTTCAACTGTATCAATACAAGCCTCTGCCTTTCTACTGTATCAATACAAGCCTCTGCCTTTCTACTGTATCAATACAAGCCTCTGCCTTTCTACTGTATCAATACAAGCCTCTGCCTTTCTACTGCATCAATACAAGCCTCTGCCTTTCTACTGTATCAATACAAGCCTCTGCCTTTCTACTGCATCAATTCAAGCCTCTGCCTTTCTACTGTATCAATACAAGCCTCTGCCTTTCTACTGTATCAATACAAGCCTCTGCCTTTCAACTGTATCAATACAAGCTTCTGCCTTTCTATTGTATCAATACAAGCCTCTGCCTTTCTATTGTATGAATACAAGCCTCTGCCTTTCAACTGCATCAATACAAGCCTCTG
This sequence comes from Oncorhynchus clarkii lewisi, assembly GCF_045791955.1. Taxonomy (NCBI): domain Eukaryota; kingdom Metazoa; phylum Chordata; class Actinopteri; order Salmoniformes; family Salmonidae; genus Oncorhynchus; species Oncorhynchus clarkii. The sequence goes on from NC_092166.1 coordinate 72,209,152, forward strand.
CCTTTCAACTGTATCAATACAAGCCTCTGCCTTTCAACTGTATCAATACAAGCCTCTGCCTTTCAACTGTATCAATACAAGCCTCTGCCTTTCAACTGTATCAATACAAGCCTCTGCCTTTCAACTGTATCAATACAAGCCTCTGCCTTTCTACTGTATCAATACAAGCCTCTGCCTTTCTACTGTATCAATACAAGCCTCTGCCTTTCTACTGCATAAATACAAGCCTCTGCCTTTCTACTGTATCAATACAAGCCTCTGCCTTTCAACTGCATCAATACAAGCCTCTGCCTTTCTACTGCATAAATACAAGCCTCTGCCTTTCTACTGTATCAATACAAGCCTCTGCCTTTCAACTGCATAAATACAAGCCTCTGCCTTTCTACTGTATCAATACAAGCCTCTGCCTTTCTACTGCATAAATACAAGCCTCTGCCTTTCTACTGTATCAATACAAGCCTCTGCCTTTCAACTGTATCAATACAAGCCTCTTCCTTTCAACTGTATCAATACAAGCCTCTGCCTTTCTACTGTATCAATACAAGCCTCTGCCTTTCTACTGTATCAATACAAGCCTCTGCCTTTCTACTGCATAAATACAAGCCTCTGCCTTTCTACTGTATCAATACAAGCCTCTGCCTTTCAACTGCATCAATACAAGCCTCTGCCTTTCTACTGCATAAATACACGCCTCTGCCTTTCTACTGTATCAATACAAGCCTCTGCCTTTCAACTGCATAAATTCAAGCCTCTGCCTTTCTACTGTATCAATACAAGCCTCTGCCTTTCTACTGCATAAATACAAGCCTCTGCCTTTCTACTGCATAAATACAAGCCTCTGCCTTTCTACTGCATCAATACAAGCCTCTGCCTTTCAACTGTATCAATACAAGCCTCTGCCTTTCTACTGCATCAATACAAGCCTCTGCCTTTCTACTGCATCAATACAAGCCTCTGCCTTTCTACTGCATCAATACAAGCCTCTGCCTTTCTACTGTATCAATACAAGCCTCTGCCTTTCAACTGCATAAATACAAGCCTCTGCCTTTCTACTGTATCAATACAAGCCTCTGCCTTTCTTCTGCATAAATACAAGCCTCTGCCTTTCTACTGCATAAATACAAGCCTCTGCCTTTCTACTGCATCAATACAAGCCTCTGCCTTTCTACTGTATCAATACAAGCCTCTGCCTTTCTACTGTATCAATACAAGCCTCTGCCTTTCTACTGCATAAATACAAGCCTCTGCCTTTCTACTGCATAAATACAAGCCTCTGCCTTTCAACTGTATCAATACAAGCCTCTGCCTTTCTACTGTATCAATACAAGCCTCTGCCTTTCAACTGCATCAATACAAGCCTCTGCCTTTCAACTGTATCAATACAAGCCTCTGCCTTTCTACTGTATCAATACAAGCCTCTGCCTTTCTACTGCATCAATACAAGCCTCTGCCTTTCTACTGCATCAATACAAGCCTCTGCCTTTCAACTGTATCAATACAAGCCTCTGCCTTTCTACTGTATCAATACACGCCTCTGCCTTTCTACTGCATCAATACAAGCCTCTGCCTTTCTACTGTATCAATACAAGCCTCTGCCTTTCTACTGTATCAATACAAGCCTCTGCCTTTCAACTGTATCAATACAAGCCTCTGCCTTTCTACTGTATCAATACAAGCCTCTGCCTTTCAACTGCATCAATACAAGCCTCTGCCTTTCTACTGTATCAATACAAGCCTCTGCCTTTCTACTGTATCAATACAAGCCTCTGCCTTTCAACTGCATCAATACAAGCCTCTGCCTTTCTACTGCATCAATACAAGCCTCTGCCTTTCTACTGCATCAATACAAGCCTCTGCCTTTCAACTGTATCAATACAAGCCTCTGCCTTTCTACTGTATCAATACAAGCCTCTGCCTTTCAACTGCATCAATACAAGCCTCTGCCTTTCAACTGTATCAATACAAGCCTCTGCCTTTCTACTGTATCAATACAAGCCTCTGCCTTTCAACTGCATCAATACAAGCCTCTGCCTTTCTACTGCATCAATACAAGCCTCTGCCTTTCAACTGCATCAATACAAGCCTCTGCCTTTCTACTGCATCAATACAAGCCTCTGCCTTTCAGCCTCTGCCTTTCTGACTGCATCAATACAAGCCTCTGCCTTTCTACTGCATCAATACAAGCCTCTGCCTTTCAACTGCATCAATACAAGCCTCTGCCTTTCTACTGCATCAATACAAGCCTCTGCCTTTCAACTGTATCAATACAAGCCTCTGCCTTTCTACTGCATAAATACAAGCCTCTGCCTTTCTACTGCATAAATACAAGCCTCTGCCTTTCTACTGCATAAATACAAGCCTCTGCCTTTCTACTGCATCAATACAAGCCTCTGCCTTGTATTGTATCAACTGTCTCAATACAAACCTTTCAACGATATCCTGATCCTGGGCACTTTTATCCAATTAGTGGGAAGGAGGATGTCCCTTTGAGCTTGAAGTGTGTTGAAATTACTTAAATCTGTCTAAAAGGTGAATCCCAACTTCTACTCAAGTCAAATTTTAACTTAGTCTAACATTGACATCAGTGCATTACTGAGTAAAAATAAGACTATTGTGGAAGGTAGGATTCACCATCATCTGAATAACCTGTCCATGTCAACACAAAGGCCATGTGTCTCAGAGACAATTGTCACACACACACACACACACACACACACACACACACACACACACACACACACACACACACACACACACACACACACACACCCTCCCTCTCTCTTTTTCTCTATCTCTCACTCACTCTCTCTCTCTCAAACAAACACACACACACACTTTCTCTCTCTGCAATGTGTCACAGAGATAGTAGTTTATATATCATTAGGAGGATTCCTGACTGGAAACACCACGGTCTGCGATCAGACAGGGTGTGTGTGTGTGTGTGTGTGTGTGTGTGTGTGTAGGAACATCCACCCCTGGCTGTCTAGTGTTCAACATCAGGTTTATCTCCTTGATTCCTGTTCTTATTGCCTCCCACACCTGCACCAGTTCCCCATCAATCACAGCTGTCATGGGCTGCCCCCCAAATAGCACCCAATTCCCTATACAGTGCACTACATTTGGCGCTCCGGTCAAGAGAGGGAGAGTGCACTACTTTTGACCACAGTCCATAGGGTCTATATAGGGAATAGGATGCCGTTAGGGTTATGGTTATAGAGCAGAGTCAGCAGCCTGAATGAAATCTATAATTTATCTGTCGAGCTTCATAACTAGCCAAAGTTAGGGTCAGAGGCTTGGAAAGCAACGTTGGGAAATGGGAGATCAAGGCAATTTCTTTCTATTGCAGTTTTTTTTATGGGGGACTTTGACACCAGTGAAAGTAACGAGAGAAGAGGAGAGGTGTACGGGGGGAGGAGAGGAGGTAATTGAGAAAGGCAAGTGTTACCTTGTAAATTATCATTTTGTTTTATCTCACATTTACATTATCATAAGGCCCTAGTTATAGACGAAAACATCCTCAATGATCCCATTTTTCGAATGATAGACCCTCATAGACTGCTAGAGGGTAGAGTTAATATAGTATTAATGATTGAAGAAAGAGCGAGAGCAAGAGAGAGAGAGAGAGAAAGAGAGGGAGCGAGAGAAAGAGAGAGAGAGAGAGAGACAGAAAGAGAGACAAACACACAGTGATCCAGTTACAGAAGACATGTCTTAATCCTGGGGTTGATATGTCACATTAACTGCAATTACACTTGTTGAGCTTTAATGAGAGTGGAGCTGAGGCAGGGGGCCCTTATGGGCCCTGATCAAAAGTAGTGCACTAAATAGGGAATATGGTGCCATATGGAACATATCCAAGCCCTTATGGAAAAAAAAGTTTTAATGTGATCACATGTGACATCAAATCAAATCAAACGTTATTTGTCACATGCGCCGAATACAGCAAGTGTAGACTTTAACGTGAAATGATTACTTACAAGCCCTTAACCAACAATGCAGTTCAAGAAGATGAAAATATTTACCAAGTAGACTAAAATAAAAAGTAATAATAAAAAGTAACACAATAAGAATAACAATAATGAGGCTATATACAGGGGGCACTAGTACCGAGTCAGTGTGCAGGGGTACAGGTTAGATGAGGTCATTTGTACATGTAGGTGGGGGTGTAAAGCAACATGTGATAACATGTTTTTCACATGATTTAAAAAAAAATTGTGAGGTAGGTCTCTCACTGCTAGTAGCATGTCATTTTCCCTTCACAATGACAACACAACAGCATCTAGCAGCAACAGCATCTAGCACCAACAGCATCTAGCACCAACAGCATCTAGCAGCAACAGCATCTAGCACCAACAGCATCTAGCAGCAACATCTAGCACCAACAGCATTTAGCAGCAACATCTGGCACCAACAGCATCTAGCACCAATAGTATCTAGCAGCAACATCTAGCAGCAACATCTAGCAGCAACATCAACTAGCAGTAGTAGCTCTTTCAGCCCAGCCAATCAACCAAAGATGGAGTTGGTCTCCTCTCCTCTCCTGTGCATACACACCCAAACACACACACGCTTGCACGCACACATGTGCGCACTTACACACTCCCGTCCGTCTCCAGCAGGTCTCATCCAGGATGCGATGCAGTCAAGAAAATGACATGTCAAGTATATGAGGAGGGGGAGGGTGGTATACGTGGAGGGGGGATATATTTGGAGGGGGAGGGGGGGTATTTTAGGAGGGGGGTATATGTGGAGGGGGCGGAAGGGTATATGTGGTGAGGTGGGGTATGTGGAGGTGAAGGGGGGTATATGTGGAGGGGGAGGATAGGGTATATGTGGAGTAGGAGGACAGGGTATATGTGGAGGGGAAGGACAGGGTATATGTGGAGTAGGAAGACAGGTTATATGTGGAGGGGGAGGACAGGGTATAGGTGGAGCGGGAGGACAAGATATATGTGGAGTAGGAGGACAGGTTATATGTGGAGGGGGAGGACAGGGTATATGTGGAGTAGGAGGACAGGGTATATGTGGAGTTGGAGGACAGGGTATATGTGGAGTTGGATGACAGGGTATATGTAGAGTTGGAGGACAGGGTATATGTGGAGGGGGAGGACAGGGTACATGTGGAGGGGGAGGACAGGGTATATGTGGAGTTGGAGGACAGGGTATATGTGGAGGGGGAGGACAGGTTATATGTGGAGTTGGAAGACAGGGTATATGTGGAGTTGGAGGACAGGGTATATGTGGAGTTGGAGGACAGGGTATATGTGGAGGGGGAGGACAGGGTATATGTGGAGTTGGAGGACAGGGTATATGTGGAGGGGGAGGACAGGTTATATGTGGAGTAGGAGGACAGGGTATATGTGGAGGGGGAGGACAGGGTATATGTGGAGTAGGAGGACAGGGTATATGTGGAGCGGGAGGATAGGGTATATGTGGAGTTGGAGGACAGGTTATATGTGGAGGGGGAGGACAGGGTATATGTCGAAGGGGAGGACAGGGTATATGTGGAGTAGGAGAACAGGGTATATGTCGAGGGGGAGGACAGGGTATATGTAGAGGGGGAGGGCAGGGTATATGTCGGGGGAGGACAGGGCATATGAGGAGGGGGAGGACAGGGCATATGTAGAGGGGGAGGACAGGGTATATGTGGAGTGGGAGGACAGGGTATATGTGGAGCGGGAGGACAGGGTATGTGTGGAGCGGGAGGACAGGGTATATGTGGAGTAGGAGGACAGGGTATATGTGGAGGGGGAGGACAGGGTATATGTGGAGTGGGAGGACAGGGTATATGTGGAGGGGGGAGGACAGGGTATAAGTGGAGCGAGAGGACAGGGTATATGTGGAGCGGGAGGACAGGGTATATGTGGAGGACAGGGTATATGTGGAGGGGGAGGGGGGTATATGTGGAGGGGGAGGGGGTATACGTGGAGGTGGAGGGGGGAGTATGTGGAGGGGAAGGGGGTATATGTGGAGGTGGGGGGGATATATGTGGAGGAGAGGTATATGTGGATGGGGGGTATATGTGGAGGGGGGGGACAGGGTATATGTGGAGGGGGGTATATGTGGAGGGGGAGGGGGGAGTATGTGGAGGGGAAGGGGGTATATGTAGAGGGGCAGGGGGGGTATATGTGGAGGGGGGGTTGTATATAGGGAGGGGGGTATATGTGGAGGGGGTATATGTGGAGGAGGAAGTCAGGGTATATGTGGAGTAGGAGGACAGGGTATATGTGGAGGGGGAGGACAGGGTATATGTGGAGTAGGAGGACAGGGTATATGTGGAGGGGGAGGACAGGGTATATGTGGAGGGGGAGGACATATATGTGGAGTGGGAGGACAGGGTATATGTGGAGGGGGGATATGTGGAGGGGGCGGAGGGTATATGTGGAGGGGGAGGGGACATATTTACTTCATAGGAGGAGAGAAAGAGACAGGCATTTACTTCATACAAGGAGAGAAGGAGACAGGCATTTACTTCATACGAGGGAAGGAGACAAGCATTTACTTCACACAAGTAGAGAAGGAGACAGGCATTTACTTCATAGCTCTGGGTGTTTCAGTGCTGCTGCTCAAGCTTTTCTCTCTCTCTCTCTCTCTCTCTCGCTCTCTCTCGCTCTCTCTCTCTCTCACTCTCTCTCTCTCTCTCTATCTCTCTCTCTCTCTCTCTCTCTCTCTCTCTCTCTCTCTCTCTCTCGCTCTACATTTAAGTGATTGAGAGTTTGAATGACAAAGGATTTTCAGTGTGGACAGGAGTTTGTAGTGCTGTCCCAACATAGCAGAGGCCAGTCCAATAACAGTAAACAGGAGAGGGGGGGGGGGGGATAGGAAGAGTGAGAGTAGAGAGAATGAGAGAGAGAGGTGGACAGCGAGAGGATTAGTGAGAGTAGAGAAAGATACATACACAGAGAGGTAGAGAGAGTAAGAGTGAGAGAGAGAAATTAAGAGAGAGACAGGGTGAAAGAAACCGAGACGGAGAAAGAGAGCAGTGCAAATGTATTGCATTGTCAGTATCAACAACAGCTCTGGAGGACTAGCTAATAGTGAGTTTGAGCTCTTTAAGAAGCCACAAAGAGTGGCACCCTGACTGACACACACAGAGAGAGAGACACAGAGAGAGAGAGAGAGAGAGAGAGAGAGAGAGAGAGAGACAGAGACACAGACACAGAGAGAGAGAGAGAGAGAGAGAGAGACACACATAGAGAGACACAGAGAGAGAGACACACAGAGAGAGAGAGAGAGAGAGAGAGATGCTGCCAGATGGAAAAACAACTGTACAGGCCTCATTTGTTTTTTCTCAATACAGCCCACACTGCTACACTGAGTGTACAAAACATTAACAACACCTGCTCTTTCCATGACAGACTGACCAGATGAATCCAGGTGAAAGCTATGATCCCTTATTGATGTCACTTGTTAAATCCACTTCAATCAGTGTAGATGAAGGGAGATTGGTAAATTAAGGATTTTTAAGCCTTGAGACAACTGAGACATGGACTGTGCACTGGTTTGTGTCAAGAACTGCAACGCTGCTGGGTTTTTCACGCTCAACAGTTTCCTGTGTGTATCAAGAATGGTCCACCACCCAAAGGACATCCAGCCAACTTGACACAACTGTGGGAAGCATTGGAGTCAACATGGGCCAGCAACCCTGTGGAACACTTTCTACACCTTGTAGAGTCCATGCCCCGACAAATTGAGGCTATTCTGAGGACATACAGAACCTTTTCTTCTCTAAACATACAGTACCCTTTCCTTTCGTACTGCCCTGCCTGCCGTTTCCGGGATGCCTTCATCCATGGTTGCTTGATTAAATTATGGCTCTGACTTGTACCCAGAGAAAATTGTCTGTCTAATACTTAGAAATATAAACGCTTTTCATCTAAAGCATGTAGGCTGCATTTACACAGGCATCACAATTCTGACCTTTTGCCCAATTATTGGCAAAAGAGCTGATCTGATTGGTCAAAATAGCAATTAGTGGGAAAAAATCTGAATTGGGCTGCCTGTGACAATTAGGCTACCACATTGCATAATTATGTATACTTTTACGGCAGAGAGAGATCTTTTATTTAGTGAATCATTGTTCAATGGAGGTGATAAGGCTGACTCATCACTAGGGCCAGTTGTTTTTGGTTGTTTTTTCTTTGACTGGTAGTTCCAGCATTATCCACTAGGTTTGCTGCAGGTTGAAAATCCTATTGAAAATGTTATTTAATTGACACAAGCTGTCTCCAATCAGTCAATTAATCAATGTCTGCTTGTGCATGAGTGTTTGGTGGGGGGATTGCCTAAGTCAGGGGAGCGATAGCTTTACCAATATTAATTGCACAAAGTCTATTATTCGGCAGGGAAAACTTTTTTCAAGCTGATCCTCTCCAACGGATGAAACCAACCATGGAAGTATATTGTAGCTAACTCGGGGGTAGCCCTGCCCGGGAATCAAACTCTGGTCCAGTGACTTTCAAGCCAACACCTTAACCGTTACACCAAGAGGTCCGAACCTTTTGTCCAGTGCCTTAAAGAGATACTTCAGGATTTTGGCAATGAAGCCCTTTATCTACTTCCTCAGAGTCAGATGAACTCATGGATACCTTTTTAATGTCTCTGCATCCATTATGAAGGAAGTTAGAGGTAGTTTCGCGAGCCAATGCTAACTAGCGTTAATGCAATGACTGGAAGTCTATGGTATCAGCAGTTACCATAGATTTCCAGTCATTGCACTAATGCTAGTTAGCAACTTCCCTCAAACTGCAGTCAGAGACTTGAAAATGGTGCCATGAGTTCATCTGACTCTGGGAAAGTAGATAAAGGGCTTCATTGCCAAAATCCTGAAGTATCCTTTTAACCGTTATGCCAAGAGGCCAAACTGTCAGCATAATAGTCACTGGACCTGGGTTTGAGTACAACGTACTTCTATGGTTGGTTTTATTGGCTCTCCGCTTACACTGCCACTAATTTACCTATTTTTAGCAACAACTTCCGAGTATGTTGGATAGGATTAGCTTGAGCAAAGTGAGGTATAGAATCACTGATCTACAAAACGTATTCCCTGCCAAACAATAGGCTTGGTGCAATTAAGATTTGTAGAGCTTCGCATCCCCTGACTCAGGTAATCCATCCACCAAACACTCACGCACAACCAGACATTGATTGATTGATTTCAGACGGTTTTTGTCCATTAAATACAATTTTCTAGTATTTTCTACCTGCAGCAAACCTAGTGGATAATGCTGGAAGTCAAAGAAAAAACAACCAAAAAAACTGACCCTACCCATCACATACTGTAGGCTGTGTTTACACAAGCATACCAATTCTGATCTTTTTTACCTCTCATTGGTATTTTGACCAATCACATCAGATCTTTTCACATCAGATCTTTTTCAAAATACCAATTAGTAAAAAATAAAATAGTTTTGGGCTGCCTGTGTGACGCAGCCATTGTTACTGTAGTTAGTTTCATGCATACCTGGGCCAAAATACTATTTGAAATCGTTGAAATACTTTGACAGTTTGGTTTAGCCTTCCTGAAGTGCCAGGTGTGTGGGGTTTGAACTTTTGAGGCTTTTCTATTGGTTTCATTGCAACAGGCAAGCTCAATCAAGCTCAATTATTTAAAATAGTATTTGAAACCAGATATGGTTTTATGCACTGTGTTTTACATTGTTAATTTGAGATGACACAGATGTGAGAACACTGAACAGCTAACACGGGACCCAAACCGGCTGCGTGCGTGCGCTATCGTGCACTATCGTGCATAAATTAATTTTGTCCCCCTACACCAAACGCGATCATGACACGCAGGTTAAAATATCAAAACAAACTCTGAACCAATAACATTAATTTGGGGACAGGTTGAAAAGCATTAAACATGTATGGCAATTTAGCTAGTTAGCTTGCTGTTGCTAGCTAATTTGTCCTGGGATATAAACATTGAGTTGTTATTTTACCTGAAATGCACAAGGTCCTCTACACCGACAATTAATCCGCACATAAAATGGCCAATCAAATCGTTTCTAGTCATCTCTCCTCCTTCCAGGCTTTTTCATCTTTGAATTTATATGGTGATTGGCATCTACACTTTCTTAGTATTACCACGACAACCGCCAAAACATTTAATATTTCAATCACCAACTTGCGTATAACCAATGAGGAGATGGCACATGGGTACCTGCTTCTATAAACCAATGAGGAGATGGGGGAGGCAGGACTTGCAGCGCGATCTGCGTCAGAAATAGGAATGACTTCTATTTTAGCCCTTGGCAACACAGACGTTCGTCGGCGCGCGCGAGCAGTGTGGGTGCAATAATGGAATAACATGGATTTCTAAAATGATTTTGTGACGCTCGTGCACGCGACGTGTCCGGTCTGGTCAGCAGGTTGGCTCCAGGGACAAGGGAGCTGGTGTAATTAATAGGTGTAATTTGGTGTAATTATCCAAAATAACTATTAGTTCAGAGTGTTATGAGCAATGATGCCCTCAAACAGAGATGTTCATTATGAGAAATAGTGAGCATTATTTTGGTCTGAGGCTGCATCCTAATTGGCACTCAATTCTCTATACAATGCAATGGTCAAAAGTAGTGCACTGTATAGGGAATAGGGTGCCATTTGGGATGCAGGTTTTGGTCTGAGTGTAGAGATGAATCATGTTCAGGGGGACATCATAATAGTCGTAATAATATAGGAATGGTCTAGACTATGACTTTGACTAGGAGTGTAGAGGGCATTACATAGTAGTAGGCTACAACCCACACACGCAAACAACACACACACACAACACACACACACAACACACACACACACACACACACACACACACACACACACACACACACACACACACACACACACACACACACACACACACACACACACACACACACAAACACACACACAGACCACACTCTGCAATGGTGTTCTTCTAACCTCTACCTTGATACTGGATACTCTCAAATCATCAATATTCACCCCAAAGAGGCAACACTTTCTGTGAGGAAAAACCAAAGTACAAGACTATTGCACCATATTGAGACAGAAATGTCAGCAGAGGAGAGTTGAGTAGAGAAGGGCTAGAACGTCTAAAATGTAGATGTTAGGGGAAAAGCTCTCTCTCTCTCTCTCACACACCAGATTCTTACAGTTTCCAAAGACACCACAGACAGCAAGCATGGGGTTTTGCAAATTAAACCATTTTTTATTATAATTAAATGAATAAACACAGTACAGTTCATAGAGCGGATTACATGAGACTCTGTCAGAGGGGAGATGACAAACATGGGACTTACAGGTTGATACAGGCAATCTGGCAACCTAAGTCCTTTTTTCTCCCACAGAATATCACTACAAACGTCCTCAAATTTGAATCGTTTCAAATTCCACAGCAAACGGTAGCCTATACATCCCTCCCAGGTATAGGGGTTTAAAGCACATCTCAAATACTTTCCACTCAATTATTATGCATGCATAGCAGAGTTTCAATAATCATGCATTCAGTAGGCGCTTCAAAAAGCATGTAATACACAGTCAAGCTAAACACACATGCTCTATGGAGCTACCAAAGAAATTAAACCAGTGAGAAACCAGACTTAGTACGAAGGTTTGGAAGTGAACATTGCTCAACAGTAGAGGTTTAAGGAGTGTTGTGTGATAAACACCTAGAACCTACAAATAGGGAGAAGGGGAGAGGATTAGAACCCTCCAAAAATATGGAGAGAGGTGCAATGAGAAACACATAACCTAAAAATGGGAAGAAAGTCCTACAATATGGAGGAAACACCAAAACCATAGGGGGCACAGTGATTTAATTAATTTGCAGGAGGGAGAGAAGAAGAACAAGAAGTGAGTGGGAGAGACAAATGTGAGAACAAAGCAAGTGAGAACTTACCATGAGAAGACAAATGACTGCAGCTGGGCTGCAACATACTGTAGTAGGCTATTGGCATGGTGCTCACAACACAACATAATGTAGTAGGCTATTGGCATGGTGCTCACAACACAACGCTCACAAAACAAGGCCCAGGTGGACAACTTGCACAACTCGTCCTCTCTCCGCTACACGGGAATTGAACATTGAATTCCATGTAGAGAGGGCGATATTAACAATTTCCTCCTTAGACGAGAATCCTTTTCGATACATTTCCTCAACACTCTGTCTCCAAGTGGTCTAAATGAGAAACAAAATATAAAACATTCTATAAAATTTGTTCTGCTCACAGGGGAACTTTTCCATTTTCCCTATATAATATTGTTTACAAAATGATTGACTCATTTTTTTAATCTATTGTGCTCCAATATCAATAGAAATGGATAAACAAACCAAAATGTATTCACGTCTCCTATGTAATATTTATTATGACGTTAATGTATTATATGTTTTCAGTTGACCGGATGTACATGCCTCTAGAGGTTATTTATGTACAGTAGGTGGGTTTCACAGTATTGTGTGACAGAGGTGGGACCAAGTCACTATAATTCAAGTCTCAAGCAAGTCACAAAGTCCAAGTCTCAAGTCGAGTCCCAAGTAGAATGTGTTAAGTGTCGAGTCAAGTCCAAGTCGTGGATTCTAAGAGCTAGTCAAGACAAGTCTCAAGTCAAGTAAAAACATAACTACAGGCAATGACTTGTTCAACTACAAATCTTTGTCTACTTATTGAGGCTATCAGTCAGCCATTTTCATTATTTTGTCTTCGACACATTTTTATTATGTAGTAACACATTTTAACAACAAATTTCAAATGCAAGCTTCAAAAGCAAATTATCAATTTCAAGCAATTATGACGTACCAAAAGACTAGTAGGCCATTGCTAGTAATTGGTGCCCCATTGCTGTTGTGCTTGCAAAGTAAATGTTTCATATTCTTGATCACCATACTAAACTCAGCAAAAAAAGAAACGTCCTCTCGCTGTCAACAGCGTTTATTTTCAGCAAACTTAACGTGTAAATATTTGAATGAACATAACAAGGTTCCACAACTGAGACATAAACTGAACAAGTTCCACAGACATGTGACTAACAGAAATGGAATAATGTGTCCCTGAACAAAGGGGGGGTCAAAATCAAAAGTAACAGTCAGTATCTGGTGTGGCAACCAGTTGCATTAAGTACTGCTGTGCATCTTCTCCTTATGGACTGCACCAGATTTGACAGTTCTTGCTGTGAGATGTTACCCCACTCTTCCCCCAAGGCACCTGCAAGTTCCCGAACATTTCTGGGTGGAATGGCCCTAGCCCTCACCCTCCGATCCAACAGGTCCCAGACGTGCCCAATGAGATTGAGATCCGGGCTCTTCGCTGGCCATGGCAGAACACTGACATTCCAGTCTTGCAGGAAATCACGCACAGAACGAGCAGTATGGCTTGTGGCATTGTCATGCTGGAGGGTCATGTCAGGATGAGCCTGCAGGAAGGGTACCATATGAGGGAGGAGGATGTCTTCCCTGTAACGCACAGTGTTGAGATTGCCTTCAATGACAACAAGCTCAGTCCGATGATGCTGTGACACACCGCCCCAGCCCATGACGGACCCTCCACCTCCAAATCGATCCCGCTCCAGAGTCCAGGCCTCGGTGTTAATCTCACTCCTTCGACGATAAACGTGAATCCGACCATCACCCCCGGTGAGACAAAACCGTGACTCGTCAGTGAAGAGCACTTTTTGCCAGTCCTGTCTGTTCCAGCGACGGTGGGTCTGATCCTGTGCTGATGTTGTTACACATGGTCTGCCACTGCGAGGACGATCAGCTGTCCGTCCTGTCTCCCTGTTGCGCTGTCTTAGGCGTCTCACAGTACGGACATTGCAATTTAAGGCCTCTTTAGTGTCCTAAGCTTTCATAACTGTGACCTTAATTGCCTCCTGTCTGTAAGCTGTTATTGTCTTAATGACCGTTCCACAGGTGCATGTTCATTAATTGTTTATGGTTCATTGAACAAGCATGGGAAACAGTTTTTAAACACTTTACAATGAAGATCTGTGAGGTTATTTGGATTTTTACGAATTATCTTTGAAAGACAGGGTCCTGAATAGGGACGTTTCTTTTTTTGCTGAGTTTATTTACATAAAATGCGTTTTATGCCTGCATTTTCAGCTGGAAGTCATTCATGTTAGCAGTCAATGTTTACTAGGAATATCATGTCACATTGTCACTTCTCTGGATTCCAGAGCAAGCATGATCCTATCGCTGGGGTGTTGCAGTCTCAGATGGAAAGCATGCTTTGTCTGTAGCCTTTTTTTCTTCCTCACAAATATCCTAGTTAAGTCGCCAGAATGTTACATCTTCATCCCATGAGTATTGCAGGTAGTACGATGTTACAGCTATCTTTAGACATATGCAGTACCACCACGGAGTTATATAATTATAACACACACAAACTAGGCCTATCTGAAATATGAAAATGGTCAATGAAATCACCAGTTAGCCTATTGTGGAAAAGATGCATCCATAGCGGGTTGCTAAACGTTACTTTATATGGAAAATATTAACGTAGGTAAACTACTCTGTTTTTGCCATGCAAAGCGCTTTCTGGTCATTAGAGTTTTTTCCAACTGCTTACACACGTTTTCAAAACTGTCTCCTTTTTTCAAAAGTCTACACACAATTCCCAAAACTGCACACACAAATGCAAAATGCCTCACATCTCCTTCAAAATGTAACACTGCATTCAAAATGCCATAAACACATGTCAGAATGAAGCATTTGCATCAAATGGCAAACACTGCTTTCATAATACTACATGTTTGGATATACCATGTAAACACTGTTGTTCTAAATTGAAAGCTCTTTCATAGGCTTATATCTACATTTCAATACAATGTTCTACAGTGAAAGTAATCTGCTGAGAGGGGTAACAAGTACACTGTAAACACCAATGCAATGTAGAAACAGAAAATATTTATTAGGCCAAACATTACTGTTGTATACATTAGCATACAACAAAACCATAAACATATGTAAACCAAAAGTATATTCTTTAGAATACAGTAAAGATCACAGTTGTGTGTGTGGGGTGGGGGGGGAGGCAGTCACCAGTGCTAAGCTACCCTTCATCTCTTCTCTGGCCTGGGTCTGGCCACAATACTTCGTCCACATCACAAGATACGTTTTCTCTTGCCAAACATCGAGGAAAGTATCTCCTAGCATGGCGTATCCAACCTTGGACAGAGGCAACCTCTATGTCCCCACATGGAGGGAAGTATCTCCTAGCATGGCGTATCCAACCTTGGACAGAGGCAACCTCTATGTCCCCACATGCGTCCTCCATTGCCTGGAGAAGTGGCATGCGGGCATAGGGTTGGCGATCATACACTTTCCAGCGCCAGGCTGAGAAGAATTCCTCTATGAGATTTAGAAAATGTGAATATGGGGGTAGGTACAAAACTACAAATTGTGGATGGGTGGCAAACCAGTTTTGGACCAGAACAGCCCGGTGAAAACTAACATTGTCCCATAAAACCACAAATCTAGCAGGCTCCTGATCTGGATCAGGGACAAGCATTGTGTAAATTGCATCCAGAAAAGTGAGCATATGGCCGGTGTTGTACGGACCCAGTGTGGCATTGTGATGGAAGACCCCATTTTGAGTGATGGCAGCACACATAGTTATACTACCCCCACGCTGTCCAGGGACATTGGTAATTGCCCTCTGTCCTATTACATTTCTTCATCGGCGCCTGGTTTTGGTGAGGTTGAAGCCAACCTCATCCACATAAATAAATTAATGGTGGATTACATGGGCATCCAGCTCCAATACTCTCTGTAAAAGACTAAAGGATATATAGATGAGTAAATATGGTATGTCTGAAGTACTGGAAGTAGTGTTGCGTACATACCTCTACAAAGTCCTGTCGCATATTCTTGACTGTCAGAGTTTCCCTCAAATGGCACCTTGTAAAGTTGTTTCATCGTCACTCGGTGCCGTTGGAGGATGCGTTGTATGGTCGACAGGCTTACAGCATTGATGCTGTTAAATATGGTGTCATTATTCAAGATATGCACTCTTATCTCTCCAGTCCTAATTGCATTGTTGGCCAAAACCATATTTATAATTGCAGTCTCTTGTACATCTGTAAACAAGCGTCCTCGTCCTCCATGATGTCTTTGCCTTTCCACTCTATACAGAATTCAAACACAGTATGTGTTCAGCATAGGAACTGTAAACAATGTACAAATAAATGTAGTACAGCATGATAACCAACCTCATTCATTCAATGCAGTGCAGTAAATGGATGGCTTAGAGTTACAAATGTTTATGCAATACTATGCAGTCATACGTATTTTACAGTACATTACTGTAATGCTAAAAAAAAAAAGTCATTAGATAGTTGCATACCTGTTCTCATTTCTGAAGGTTTGAATTATGGACGCCACTGTAAATCGACTCAAGTTGGGCTGGACTCTCAGTCCAGCCTCTCTCATGGTCAAACCGTGGGTGATCACATGATCAACAAGTGTTGCCGTAATCTCATCAGAGATGGCTCTCCTTCCTTCTCTTCTTTGCCCTCGTCCTCTTCTTCTTCTTACTCCTCTTGCTCTCTGTCCATTGTTGGCATCCATTGTTCAAAACAGGTAATCTGACCTTTGACCTATTTATAGGCCTATACTACAGTAAAGCAGTGATTGGTTAGTGATCAGTTAAGCTATTAGTGTTTGCACATGTGAGGAGTGTGTGTGTGACCTGGTGAATAAGTGTAGCATTTTGATTGGTTGTGTTTGGAAAAGGAAAGCAAGTCAATTCCTGTTAGATTTTTGTGTTTTAGGTAGAGAATTGTGTGTAGTGTTTTGAAAAAAGTGTTTTATGCAAGTGACAACTGGGTCAAAGGCTGAGAAATAGCTTATGGTTTTGGATATTTGGTGTGTAGTTTTGCACTTTGAGTGAGAGGTTTCAAAAATCTGGTGACATGAAAAGATTTTGTGTGTAAGCAGTTGGAAAAAACTGTAATCTGGATACCTGCGACTGCCTTTGCACGCCAATGGTGATTACGCGTCACTGGTCAACAATCAACTTTTTGGTTCTGAAGCACCGATTGATGTCTTTGAAACAATAATTTGGAGCATTTCCATAGGCCTATGTTAGTGACCTGATCAAATAAGCAAAGGTATACATATAAAATATAAATGGTAGGCAACCTATGAAAATTATTCAAATACATATTCAGTTTCATGCTTGCAAGTCCAAATCAAATTTGTGACTCGAGTCAGACTCAAGTCCAAGTCATGTGACTCCAGTGGTTTGACCTGATGATTAAATCACCATGGGAACATACCAGAGTTGTGGACGTTCCTTTTTTTAAAACTTGCTTCTGTTCTGCACCTGTTAAGTTGGATGTGTACATTTTTATATTTTTTATATTCTGACTTAAAAATTCACATTCTCATATATAAAAAATGCATATTCTCATATATATATATATATAGATAGAGAAGAGGGGAGAGATTAGATGTCTCTCTTCACCACTTCTAAAACCAAAGATGTGCCTGGTAAGATATGAAATGTTTTACAAATCTGTGCTGTTTAGTTTGATGGAAGGGTACTCTCAATAAAAAACATATCACCAGATATTTTTTGGGGTGTGGTTAGTTTACACCAGTTTGTTTCCAACAACCAGGTAGAAAAATGAGGGTCCCGGTCCTCATACTGGGGAAGAGTAGAGTGAAAGTGTAGTTATGAAAATATTAGAATGGTAAATCAAAATATAAGGGAAACTCACAGTTTGTGAAATGGGACGAACAATTCACAGGGTGAATTCCAAAGTTATATATGATGAATTACACGTTAGGTTTACATTAGGTTTACACACGTCTCCCATAATCTGTAATCAATTATACAAATACCACGACTGCACTCTGCTGGTGATGTGGATATCGCATAACATAGTCGGTCTGTATCATGATGAAATGTAACTCCTAAATAAATACAAATATGTATTAACTTATTCTTACTCGGGAAGAGAAAATACATGTTTTAATTGTTTGACATGAACCAGTATAAACCCAAAATATTTATTTGATTAATAAATACCAAGAATAAAGATGCTTTGCCATTGGCTGAATTTCCTTGGAGCCACTCCCACATGACCTTTTACCTTCTGAGAATTTCCCGCGAACAGTGCACGAGCACTGATGCCTGCAGACCAGACAGAGTTAGCAGACTCTAAACATTTGATGAACTAAATCACTTTATTATAATTTTTTACATAAACAGGCTTTATGGCGAAGCAAAGCAGCATTTTCAATTTTTTCAATAAGTCTCCGCCACCGGTTCTGAAGGCGAAACCGAGTCCCTCGCCTGCAGAAGCCGACTTGCCATCCTCAGTTCGAAAAAAGAACAGCTCTCCAAAAGAAGAAGCTAAGCATGCATCTCAAACTCCCACCACCAAAAAGACTCCTGCAAAACCCCTTAATGCAAAAGCAAGCAAAGGCGGATTCGGCAAACTCTTTGGGAATAAGACACTAACAATAAAGGAGAGGTAAGACAGGTGGCTCAAATTAGTTAGCTAGCACAAATAACGAGTTGCTTTGTTGTGGCTAGTGGTTTTAGCGGTAGCTAGCCACAGTAGCTAATTATAACTCATGCAGAAATGCTCATTGATTTGTGAAATGGCTAACTCTCGTCTACACAGGACAGACGTTATGTAATGCAATACGATTTAGACAGATTAGTGGCTGGATAAAACTGGCTAACCAGTCAGCGGATTACTTAACTAGTACCGTTAATGTTATTTATCTCAACCCTTCAACACACTTCCTTGTGTATCCGTTGTCTGACAGTGTTGGAGTAATGATACATTTTGATCAAGCATGTCAAAGTGCACAGTAACATGCATGCGTCCTCATTTGGCGGGAGAACGTGTCATGTAATTCAACACTTTCGTGACTGGCATGATGCGGGTGGACGTAGACCCATGGGGACCAATTATATTCAAAGGGGCAAGGCATCATACCATATCTTCAGGTCTATGTGAAACTAGGTTTATTAAGCCTCGATCAGTGTCATTGCATTTTGGAACACCAGAAGTACCAATGATTGTTTTTATAACTGAACCAAGATAGACAATGGGAACAAATTAGTTATAGTGGGCAGAACAAGCAAGGAGATGGACAGAGCCAAGCATGAGTTAGCGAGATCCTATTGACACGTTCTAGCGTGCATCTGCATATTTCCGTTGGGGAAGGCCTACTCTATCAAGTGCGGTGTGCAATAACTGAATTCGCCTTTGCACTCCTACTAAACCACGCGCTTTCTTTTTTTGCAACTTTGGCAAAGGGTAAAGCCTACAAAATGTAGTCCACTCTGTAAATAACATATTTTAGTTTTGGGAACAGAACTGTGTTGAGATCAAATATTTCGATGATGAGAAAGTCTGTCAAAATCCATCTTCTCCCACTGCCAGCCACTGGGCTTCCTCTCACTACCATATTTGGTAGTGAGTGGCAACGCCAAGCAGATGCCTCACATTTATACATCTGGTGAAACATCTGACTCATTGTTCTCATTGTTCTATCTGTGGAAGTAGATTAATTTCCAATGGAACGCTGCGTATGCCCTGCAGCATTGTGTTTAATTTATCGAATGCATTTGTAAAACTATTTGCATAGATGGCTTGACAGAAATGGTAGAGGAAGGTGACTGTTGAACTTTTGTTGCACACACATCCAGATGATGCTGCGTACCATTTTGCGCAAATATGCTGTCGGTGTGAAGGAGGCGTGAGCTGAGTTGATGACAACCGGATGCATCCGCTTTTAACGGATACAGCCAAAGTTGGGCAGGAGCTGCTTTAATATAAATCACCGATCACACTTGTAGGGGACCATTAGACACTATGCGCAGAAACACGTGCAGGCCATCAAATCCAAGGCACTCCTTTGACATGAAGTTGTTTTTGGCAAAAATGTAAACGTGTCAGTTTCACTTTCACAAGGTTGGAGTAATATGTTTAACTACTTAAGACATTTGCTCAAATCTAGGTTGTGCCTTTTTTAGATTTTGAGAATTAACAAGGGAGATTTTTTTATTTATTTTTACTAATCAAAACCCACAACCCGGCCTGGTCTGTTTCACAAGCATTCCCGTAAGTCTCGTGATCTTGCGCCTCTGGGTTTAGAAACTCTGTGATACAGCTTATTCAACCCTATTCAATCTAGATAAATTTTCCGCTGAAAACTGGATATGGAAACGCCGCTCGGGTGTTTTCTTTTACATCTGCTACCTTAGGTTAATGTAAAACAAATGAATGGGACGGATCCATATTTCCTTCAATCTCCCTTTCCTCTTAAAGTGTGCACTCGTTCACTGCTCCCCACATGTAAAAAATAATTGGATTGGAGTAAGCATTGGCTAGAGTAGACAAGGGAGTTACTATACCAGTGATTTCCTTTCAAATCCATAAAGGGAAGTTCAACAAGTAGACACTTGGGTAAACAGGAGAGATTGTTACTAGATAACCTGTTGTCGGATATTTTAATTCTCCATCTTATTTTCTTCCAGTCCAGCACCATGTCCATTCAGTGCCGGAGCCTTGGTGTGGGCCAAGCTAGAGGGGCACCCCTGGTGGCCGTGTATGGTAGCTCCCCAGCCTGTCGGCGGGCAGCAGATGAGGGGTAGGGGTAAAAGCCAGCGCCTGCATGTCCACTTCTTCGATGAGCCACCGACCAGGGGCTGGGTCAGCACCAAATATATCCGCGAGTATCAAGGTGAGAAAGCTATGATTTACCTGTCAAAAACTCCCTTTACTATCTACAGCGTGCTGCGTCACTCACCTAGCCTGTGCAGGTGGACATCTATTGTCTCTCTATTCTTGGTTAGCCAGGTCCCAGATCTGTATGTTCTGTCTTTCCAACTCTTATGTTTGTTGTCATGGAAGACCATGACCATAGGAGTTTGCAAGACGGCACAAGAAAATCTGATATCAGGCTAATTCTAGCTATGCTACAGTTAGTGATGTAAGATGCCAGTTAAGAGGTAAGCTATATTACTACAGCAATAGCTTCTCTAAAAAAGGGTTTTATTGATTCTAAAGCAATGTTTTCGGCACTGAGCAAATTTCAGGTCTGCTGAGAGCAGCTTCCAGCGTGCGTTTACTGTGAACTCTGAGGCTGTACCTGCTTTAGGTTAGTGTTAAGTGGCCATGTAGGCTACTGTGGCTATTTGATCATAACCTACCAGAGTGGCCTTTTCTCTGGAAAATAAACAAAATTGAAACATCTAAAGTGCTCATTGTTTTTGTAATATGTATTCCGCTTAAAATTGTCCTAAAACTGAGCACATTACTTTTTAATGCTTTATATGAAATTAATGTGGGGGGGAAAAGGATCACTGCTTTATTGTTGGGTTTTTTACACAATTGTTGGTGATCCACTATTAATGCCTTGGTGCACTGCTCTAGAAAGTTGAGTGAAGTTCAATCTCGTGCTTCTCTCTGTGGGCTAATATTTCTGCGGACAGTCCAGGGGAGCTGCTCGGCAGTCTCGGAGCTACTGTGAGCGCAGCTTAGACAGAACATTGTTTTCGAGACCTATACACTTTGGAGTGCACTAAAAATAATGTCGCTTCTCACTTGTACTCCATCCCAGGCTCGGACAGCAGTGATGCTAAGACAGGAGGGGTGTTCTTCAGTGGTAAGCCTGTGATCCGCAAGGCCATGGAGCTGGCTGATGCTGCTATGCCAGACAGCCCAGAGACTAGACTGAAGATGCCTGTCTGTATGGACCCATCTGATGCTGAGGAAGACGACGAGGAGGAGGATATGGAGGTGAGAGAATCTTTCCGTTTGTATGTACTGCTGCGAACATTGCATTTCCATTTGATTGATACTTTATTAATCTACAATCTATTTGTCTATCTAGTAGTGGTGCAACGGATCACAAAACTCACGGTTTTGAGTCATGGATCGGATCATTTTTCAGCTCTGCAAAAAAAAGGGAGACAAATAACTTTGCTTTCCATTTATTACTTAAAGAACACTTAAAGCAAGGAACTTTGCAATGTTTAAATAAAATCTTAAAATAAAATATTCAATACTCAATTGTTAAATTAAAGTGCAATATGCGGCATGATGCCTTCTTCCTTTGAACAATAGTGAATGAAAAAATAGCCTGTGTCAACAAAAATAAAAGTTTAAAAAAAGCAAAGCAAACCTGAGCTTATAACTTCTTTTTCAGAAAGATGAGGATGTCTACATTGTCTGGGGAGAGGGTTGACCTCTTTGCATTTAATATGTCCCTTGCAGTGGAAAACACCCTCTTGCTTTGACCTGAAGTGCCAGGTACAGCCAGGTCGTGACTTGCCATCATGGCAATGTGAGGATATTTATACTTATTGCTTTTCCACCATGTCATCCACTGGAATGCTGCTTTCTGCCTTGTAGGATACCACCACCTCTTTGATGGTGTTGGCAAACGTCTTGCCTGTGTCATTGCTCGCAAAAGACTCCCCGAAAAGCTCAGTGGACAAATTATTTTGGCTCTGGCTTGACCCTGCAGAAAAAAGGACTATCTATTAAACTATTTATTTTCAAATTTCATAGAATTATAATTGTGGCAATAACATTTAATAAAAACCATTATTGTTACAACTCAAAAATGGATGATTCTAATAGCAATAGCTATTTTTACCTCTTCAGTGGCTACAATCTCAGTGACAAGGTCACTCACTGTATGTCCTCCAGTGTAGGGCATGGTCTAGGTGAGACGGGTTGAGAGCTTCAAGTTCCTTGGCGTTCACATTAACTTCTTATGGCTAGGGGGCAGCATTTTCACGTTTGGATGAAAAGCGTGCCCAGAGTAAACTGCCTGCTACTCAGTCCCAGTTGCTAATATATGCATATTATTAGTAGATTTGGATAGAAAACAGTTTGAATGATGTCTGAGTATAAAAGAACTCGTATGGCAGGTGAAAACCTAAGAAAAATCCAACCAGTAAGTGGGAAATATGAGTTTTGTAGTTTTTTTTTTTAAACTCTTGGCCTATCGAATACACAGTGTCTATGGAATACACCGTGTCTATAGTGTCATTTTGCACTTCCTACGGCTTCCACTAAATGTCAACAGTCTTTAGAAACTTGTTTGAGGCTTCTACTATAAAGGTGGGGCTCATAAGGAATCTTTGAGTCACTGGTCTGGCAGTGATTAAGTTAATATTTATAATGCTATTTCTGACTTATGTTGACTCAAATGGCGGATATCTTTTTGGGTTGTTTTGGTCTCTGATTGCTGTACTCAGATTATTGCATGTTTTGCTTTTTCTGTAAAGTTTATTTGAAATCTGACAGCGGTTGCGTTGAGAAGTATATCTTTAAATCTGTGAATAACACTTATCTTTTATCAATGTTTATTATTATTTCTGTAATTATGTGGCTCTGTGCAAATTCACAGGATGTTTTGGAGGCAAAGCCAAATGTAAACTGAGTTTTTTTGGATATAAATATGAACTTGATCGAACAAAACATACATGTATTGTGTAACATGTTGTTCCGGGAGTGTCATCTGATGAAGAATATCAAAGGCTAGTGATTCATTTTATCTCTATTTCTGTTTTTTGTGACTCCTCTCTTTGGTTGGAAAATCTCTGTATGCTTTCTGTGACTAGTTGCTGACCTAACATAATGATATGTTCTGCTTGCGTCCCACGTGGCCAATAGCCAGGGAAAATGCAGAGCGCCAAATTCAAATACATTTCTATAAAGATCAAACTTTCATTAAATTACACATGCAAGATAGCAAATTAAAGCTAAACTCGTTGTGAATCCAGCCAACATGTCAGATTTCAAAAAGGCTTTTCGGCGAAAGCATAAGATGTGCTATCATATACTGCACAACAGTAAACAATGAGAGGGTAGCATATTTCAACCCTGCAGGCGCTACACAAAACACAGAAATAAAATATAAATCATGCCTTACCTTTGACAAGCTTCTTTTGTTGGCACTCCTATATGTCTCATAAACATCACAATTGGTCCTTTTGTTCGATTAATTCCGTCGATTATATATCCAAAATGTCCATTTATTTGGCATGTTTGATACAGAATGAAGTGACGTTCGTTCTGAGCAATGGTACTTCTTCATTACACAAAGGAAAAACCTTAACCAATTTCTACAAACTGGTGACATCCAGTGGAAGTGGTAAGAACTGCAGGAAAGTCCCCATGAAAACATATTGAAACGACTGACTTGGAAAAAAAGTCTGAATGGTTTGTCCTCGGGGTTTCGCCTTCTAAATAAGACCTGTTATACTCACAGACATGATTCAAACAGTTTTAGAAACGTCAGAGTGCTTTCTATCCAATACTAATAATAATATGCATATATTAGGATCTGGGACAGAGTAGGAGGCAGTTCAGTTTGGGCACGCTATTTATCCAAAAGTGAAAATGCTGCCCCCTACCCCAAACAGGTTAAAATGGTGTCTAATACTTGTATGTTTGAGAAAATTGAATTGAGATTTCTGTTGATTTTGAATTTGTCGCCCTGCAATTTCATTGGCTGTTGGTGAGGGGTTCCGCTAGCGGAACAGGTTAACAACAAACTAACATGGTCCAAGCACACCAAGACAGTCTTGAAGAGAGCACGACAACCTATTCCCCCTCAGGAGACTGAAAAGATTTGGCATGGGTCCTCAGATCCTCAAAAGGTTTACAGTTGCACCATCGAGAGCATCCTGACGGGTTGCATCACTGCCTGGTATGGCAACTGCTCGGCCTCCGACCGCTAGGCACTACAGAGGATAGTGCTTACGGCCCAGTACATCACCGGGGCCAAGCTCCCTGCCATCCAGGACCTCTATACCAGGCGGTGTCAGAGGAAGGCCCTACAAATTGTCAAGACTTCAGCCACCCTAGTCATAGACTGTTCTCTCTGATACCGCAGGGCAAGCAGTACCGGGGCGCCAAGTCTAGGTCCAAGAGGCTTCTAAACAGCCTCTTCCTCCAAGCTATAAGACTCCTGAACAGCTAATCAAATACTATTTGCCCCACCCCCCCACGCTGCTACTACTCCCTGTTATCTATACATAGCCACTTTAACAACCCTACCTGCATGTACATAATTATCTCAATTACCTCCACTGGTGCCCCCGTTCGTTGACTCTGTATCGGTACCCCCTGTATATAGCCCCGCTGTTGTTTTACTGCTGCTCTTTAAATATTTATTCTTATATTTTCTTAACTGCATCATTGGTTAAGCGCTTGTAAGTAAGCATTTCACCTGTTGTATTTGGCACATGTGACAAATAACATTTGACTTGAACCTTGGATCCAGTGCGGTAGATCTATGAAGGTAGTCCTGTACATTAGGGGGGTATCTGGGGTACCGGTCCTCTAATGGCAGCCTTGACATCTCTAATGATATGGTGCTTTATTCCTTGTTTTCAGAGGTAGGATCATGGACACTGACGATGCAGTTTCGGTGCTCAATAAGGTTGTAACCGTTTTGAGGGGTTTGAGCACCTGGAGGACGACCTCCTGCCACTTTCACAGCTGCCTGCTGCTCAAGATCGAGCTCCAACATGTCATAGGTGGAGTTCCATCTTGTTGTGACATGGTGTATGAGCTTGTGAGTCGGTAGCTGTAGCATTTCTTGCTTGGTGTTAAGTACATGAGTGGCTGTTGTGCTCCGGTGGAAAAAGGAAACCTTCCTGATCTCCCAAGGAGGCGGTCCATCTGGTTTACTGAGATTCCCCTTTGAGATGCTAAATTGATCACATGTGCAATGCAAGCTATCTGTGGCCACAGTCCAGCCTCTATCACTGCATTTACTTAGTTCTTGGCATTATCTGTGGTGATTGGGATATTGCTATTGGGCCTCTCTAGCTTCCACTCTGCTCCTGCTCCTAGCAGTAACTGCGCCAGATTTGTGTTTCTCTCATAGAGGGGGTGTCTATAGCACCAGACTTCACATCTCCCACTCCTCTGGTGTAGTGAGCAGTCACAAAGCTTTCCGTTACCCTGGAGGTCCACCTGTGTGAGGTGAGAGCAACAGAGGATGCCTTGGATATTTCATCGACAATTTAGTTATTTTCCGGTTCCTAAAGATCTGGCATGATCTTCATACTGAAGTGGGTGCCCCAGGGGATTTCGTAGAATGGCTCAAGCACTTTCACCATATTTTGAAACCCTTTGTTTTCCACAACAGAATATGGCCTCATGTCTGCAGAGATAAACATCCCAATAGATTTGGTGATGGCTTTAGCCCGGTCTGATTCTACAGCAACGGGCTGCTTAAATGTTGCGGTGAGAAGTGGTCTCTTGGCTGAGTTGGCTCCCGTCACTTGACACACCAGGGTGATGACGCTTTAAATGTGTGGCCATGCTCAATGTATTTCCATGATCATACGACTTTCTTGTGGCACAATGCCCACACACCGTAATGGTGTTGTCCACCACCCTTCTTCCATCGTCATATTTGACAGGGAGGCCTAAATTCTCCTATCCATGAGACTTAAATGAAGCGGGAGGCTTTTCCTGTTCTTCAGCTCCTCCAACCAGCCATGGCTGTCACTGCTCTTCTTTTCGTAGCTTTTTGCAACGCGAGCATCCAGGATTAATACGTTGGGATTCAACATGCCCCGTTCACGTGAACAGTAAACACAACTGCTTAAAAAAATTATTCAGTCAGGCTTCAGAGCAAAACACAGCACTGTCTTTATCTTTTCACTGCAACTTTGCATCGAGATTTAGGGAATTACTTTAAAAAGTAACAGCGGCAGTAAAACTGTATTTCACACTGATGGTTAAACTTTGCAATTGATCTGCAGTTCACACGCGTGCCGAACCATGGGCGGTTGATCCGTACGGATCAACTACTCTCCTACGATCTCGACACATTTGCATCGAAAAATGTAAGCCAGTATCAAAACTTTCCCATCTTGTAGTGTAGAACATGTTATTTTCAACATTGAACTTACCACTCAATAATGATAAATACTGTATCATTCCTCCGACATATACATATATTACTCTTTGTCTTGTGTGCAAACTGGCATGTGTAAAGCAAATGTGTTGAATATGAAAAATAAAACAACTTTAAAAAACAAACGAACAACACTGGGCCAAATGTGCGCCACCCTATGGGACTTCCAATCACGGCTGGTTTAGATACAGCCTGGATTTTAACCAGGGTGTCTGTAGTGACGCCTCAAGCAGTGAGATGCAGTGCCTTAAATCACTTCACCACTGGGGAGCCCATATAATTTTTTTCTCTCTTGAAAAACTGAAGTACTGTATTTTCATTTGCCTTTCCTCCTACAGCTTGATAAGTCAACATTGACCGACGAAGATTTGACTGAAGAGGAAGATGAGGAGACGGTGAAGTCTAAGCCTAGTCGCCGTTCCTCCCGTGCCACAGCAGAACAGGGCAGCAAGTCCAAGCGTCGCCGCATCGTGGTTGCCTCCGACAGTGAAGGCTCGGGTGACGAATTCAAACCAGAACAGGCCGGATGCAGCAGTGAGGAAGATGAGGAAGAGGTAGTGAACAGTATGTCGGAGGAAGATGTAGAAAGTGAATGTGAGGCTGAACCCGACAGCCCAGTTAAACCGGTGAAACGCAAACGACCCATAGAGAAGCCATCCAGTGCCAAACCAAAACCCAAGACTCCCACTCTTCCAGAAACCGCCAAGAGAGCCCCCTTATCTAGCACCATCACAGCCGACACCAAGTCTCGACTCTCAGCCTTTTCGGCCCCGGAGAGCTTCGACAGCCAGGCGAATGGCTCAGGTGCCGGCGGGCAAGGTGGGGCTACGGTATGGGACCATGAGAAGCTTGATTGGCTACAGGAAGGCCGGAGGAAAGACGCCAAGAGACGGAGACAGTCTGAGGAAGACTACGATCCCACGACTCTGTATGTCCCAGAAGACTTCTTGAACAAAACGACCCCAGGCATGCGGCGCTGGTGGCAGCTCAAGTCGGAGACGTTCGATGCCGTGCTCTTCTTCAAGGTACTATAAATCATTCAAATGCTGTATTTTGGTGGAGGTGCAATGCTTCTTTGTTTAACATTGACTCCCTGGCCAGTTTATTAGGCACCCCCATCTTGTACAGGGTCGGACCCCCCCTTGCCTCCAGAACAGCCTGAAATCTTGGAGAGTCACCTTTGAACATGCTTTTTAGTCTAGGACTAGGCAGAATTTGTGGCTGTGAATCTGGCCTTTAGTGTCCTCATCTATCTTGAAAGGTGCAAGTAAAATGTATTATTACTCAGGTGGGTAAGTTCTATGAGCTGTACCACATGGATGCTGTGATTGGTGTCAACGAGCTGGGGCTGACCTTCATGAAGGGGGCCTGGGCCCACTCTGGCTTCCCCGAGATAGGCTTTGGACGCTTCTCAGATGGACTGGTGCAGAGGGGATACAAGGTGGGGAGCCATTTTGTTTTTAAAAGAAAGCTTAGACTCATCCTTTTTAATAGGCTTAATGTTATCCAAAATAATATTGCGATATGTAACTATTTCCACCCATCACTGCTGTTTTGCTGGCAAACCAATTTCTCCTCAGTCATTAATAAAGTATTTCTTATGTTAGGTGGCACGTGTGGAGCAGACGGAGACTCCAGACATGATGGAGGCTCGCTGTAAGACCATGCTGAAGCCCACCAAGTTTGACCGGGTGGTACAGCGTGAGGTGTGCCGAATCATCACACGGGGAACGCAGACCTACAGCGTGTTGGACGGAGCCCCTTCTGAGACACACAGCAAATACCTCCTCAGCATCAAGGAGAAGGTAGGATGTGTTTTGTGATGCATTGTACAGTATATTCATTTTGTTACCTTATAGCCTTATTCTAAAATGGTTTAAATCATTTATACTTCATAATGACAGAGCAAAAACAGGTTTGTAGACATTTTTGCATATGTATTAAATAAAAAGAACTCACATTTACATAAGTGTTCAGATCCTTTACTCAGTACTTTGTTGAAGCACTTTTGGCAGTGATTACAGCATTGAGACTTCTTGGGTATGACGCTACAAGCTTGGCACACCTGTATTTAGGGAGTTTCTCCCATTCTTCTCTGCAGATGCTCTCAAGCTCTGTCAGGTTGGATGGGGAGCGTTGCTGCACAGCTATTTTCAGGTCTGTCCAGAAATGTTCGATCGGGTTCATGTCCTGGCTCTGGCTGGGCCACTGAAGGACATTTACAGACTAGTCCCGAAACCACTCCTGCATTGTTTTGTCTGTGTGCTTAGGGTTGTTGTCTTGTTGGAAGGTTAATCTTTGCCCCAGTCTGAGGTCCTGAGCGCTCTGGAGCAGGTTTTCATCAAGGATCTCTCTCTACTTTGCTCCATTCATCTTTGCCCCAATCCTAACTAGTCTCCCAGTCTCTGCTGCTGAAAAAAATTTCAACAGCATGCTTCACCATCTGATGAAACCAAGAGTCTTTAGGTGACTTTTGGCAAACTCCAAGCGGGCTGTTATGTGCCTTTTACTGAGGAGTGGTGTCCGTCTGGCCACTCTACCACAAAGGCCTGATTGGTGGAGTGCTGCAGAGGTGGTTGTCCTTATGGAAGTTTCTCCCATCTCCACAAGGGAACTCTGGAGCGCTGTCAGTGACCATCAGGTTCTTGGTCACCTCCCTGACCAAGGCCCTTCTCCCCTGATTGCTCAGTTTGGCCGGGCGGCCAGCTCTAGGAAGAGTCTTGGTGGTTTCAAACTTCTTCCATTTAAGACTGATCGACTCATTTATTTGTAACATGCGCTGGATACAGTAGACCTTACTAGAGGTCAACCGATTATGATTTTTCAACGCCGATACGGATTACTGGAGGACCAAAAAAAAAAAGCCGATACCGATTAATCATTATTTTTAAATGTGTATATATATATATATTTATATGTATGTGTGTAATAATGACAATTACAACAATACTGAATGAACAATGAACACTTTTATAAATCAATTTAGTCTCAAATAATGAAACATGTTCAATTTCGTTTAAATATTCCAAAAACAAAGTGTTGGAGAAGAAAGTAAAAGTGCAATATGTGCCATGTAAGAAAAGATAACGTTTAAGTTCCTTGCTCAGAACATGAGAACATATGAAAACTGGTGGTTCAATATTCCCAGTTAAGAAGTTTTAGGTTGTATTTAATATAGGAATTATGACGCGTCGACTATTTCTCTCTATACCATTTGTATTTCATATACCTTTTGACTGTTGGATGTTCTAATAGTATTTCCAGCCTAATCTCAGGAGTTAAAAGGCTTGAAGTCATAAACCGTGCTGTGAAGCAAGCATTGCTAAGAGCTGCTGGTAAACGCAATAAAGTTTGAATGAATGCTTACGAGCCTGTTGCCACCTACCACCGCTCGGTCAGATAGCTTTATCAAATCATAGACTTAATTATAATAAACAGAAATATGAGCCGTTGGTCATTAACATGGTCAAATCCGGAAACTATCATTTCGAAAACAAACCATTTATTCTTTCAGTGAAATACGGAACCGTTCCGTATTTTATCTAACGGGTGGCATCCCTAAGTCTAAATATTGCTGTTACATTGCCTTCAATGTTATGTCATAATTATGTACAATTATGTCAAATTAGCTCGCAATGAGCCAGACAGCCCAAACTGTTGCATATACCTCTTGTTGCAATTGAACACAAGAAAAGTGACACAATTTCCCTAGTTAATATTGCCTGCTAACACAAATTTATTTTAACTAAAATATGCAGGTTTATTGATTTTAAGGCATTGATGTTTATGGTTAGGTACATTCGTGCAACAATTGTGCTTTTTTTCACGAATGTGCTTTTGTTAAATCATCCCCCGTTTGGCGATGTAGGCTGTGATTCAATGATAAATTAACAGGCACCGCATTGATTATATGCAATGCAGGACAAGCTAGTAAACCTAGTAATATCAACCATGTGTAGTTCATTAGTGATTATGCAAAGATTGATTAGTTTTTTATAAGATAAGTTTAATGCTAGCTAGCAACTTACCTTGGTTCCTTGTTGCACTCGCCTAACAGGTGCTCAGCTTGCAACGCAGTTTCCTCGTGGAATGCAATGTAATCGGCCATAATCGGCGTCCAAAAATGCATATTACCGATTTATGAATCCTTTAAATCGGCCCTAATTAATTGGCCATACCGATTTTTAATCGGTCGACTTCTAATTCAGAGTTTCTCTCGGAATGTTTCGCACAGGGCGCCATTCCTTTGCCGGGCGGGTCGTTTGGGGAAATTCTGGGCAAAATTAGATTACCCACTTTTACCGCTACCAACACACCATTGCGTTCAACTACCACCAAGCTACTGCAAAATATAGTTAAATGACTAGTTGAACTACATGTGTTTTACCACTCCACAACACTGTCCTTTTTACAGGGTTAGTTTATCTAATAATTATGTTTGGGTCAAATTCCTCTAACCTTGAGTTTTCCATATTGTGTGACATGGAGGTTGCAGTAATGTGTTTTGCATCAAAGTATCACCTCTCATCTCAAGGCAGAGGAGGAGAGTTCAGGGCGCTGCAGGACCTATGGGGTCAGCTTCGTGGACACATCTGTAGGGTACTTCTATGTGGGCCAATTCCAGGACGACCGACACTGCTCCCGGCTCCGCACCCTGTTGTCTCACTACACCCCTGCACAGGTCAGTCACTACTTCTACAGCACAGGAGGTTGGTGGCACCTTAATTGGGTAGAATGGCTCATGGTAATAGTTGTCGGTGAATAAGTGGAATGATATCCAATACATCAAACACATGCTTTCCATTCGCTCCGTTCCAGTCATTATGAGCCGTCCTCCCCTCAGCATCCTCCACTGTTCAACAATAACAATTTAAACTTGTTAACTTCGGTCACTACCATAAAAATAGGTTCATGTTTGGACAGCTGAAGCAAGTCACACAATTACACACAATTATTATTTAGGGAAATTACCCTTTCTAGTTTTCACAACACTTACAGCATATCACAATCACCCAACAACAACAAGACACACTACATTGATCTGCTCCATCCTTGTCGTAAAAGTTTTTTTTAGACATAAAGGAAAATGTATATAAAATGCTCCCTTTTATTTCTGTTTACACAGGTGCTCTTTGAGAAGGGGAACCCTTCAGCCGAAACCCGTAAAATCTTCAAGGCTTCTTTGTCCTCTGCTATGCAGGAGGGGCTGACTGCAGGTTCACAGTTCTTTTTCAATACTTTTTTTATTGTGTCAGTCTGTATACATCAATATTTCACTTCATCCACTTTTTAGTACTTTATTTACAATGATACTGATTACAGCTTTACCCCTTCCTCTCCCGTACTTCCAGTGTGTAACGTCAGTGTTTGTTTATGAAAATTGGTTGGGTGTCTGAACTGTACTTTACCAACATTGTTGTTCACTTGCTCTCTCTCGCTCAACTAGTGCGTGAGTAAAACATGGAATGGAATATTGTATATCGGTTATCAATATAATGAAAACATGGACTGGAATAACAGTAATGTTCACTACATTACACCCTCCTCCCTCTCAACAGGCTCCCAGTTCTGGGATGCACAGAAGACCCTGAAGACCCTAGCTGAAGAAGACTACTTTAAAGAGAGTGTGAGGAAGGATGAGGAGTCTGGGAGCAGTGTTCTCCCCTCTGTCCTCAAATCCATGACGTCTGAGAGCGACTCGTTGGGTCTGACCCCTAAGGAGGGGTATGAGTTGGCTCTGTCGGCCCTGGGAGGCTGTATGTTCTACTTAAAGAAATGTCTGGTTGACCAGGAGCTGCTGTCCATGACCAACTTCCAGGTAGGGATGTCAATGGTTAACCAATTAGCCCACCATAATAATTAAGCAATTTAAACCAATTAAGTTATTGGTTTAATGCTTAATTTGTATTATGAACATTTGCTAACCATAAATTAGTGAATGTTGTAGGAAAATAAGTAGTTTGGTTAGTTTGAGCCTTTCAGGCGTAGCCCGGTCCCAGATCGGTTTATGCTTTTGCCTACTCTTTTGTCACTGTCAAACCAAACATGGCAGGACGATTCCATATGGAGTTGTCAAGAGAGCAGAAACAGCCTGGCGCCTAGGCAAGAGGTTCCAGGAGTGCACGAAGTTATGATTTTATCCCAAATTCTAGGAATATATCCCAGTGGACGTGGAGATGGAGAAGGCAGGCGGGCCGACCAGTTTCTTCTCCCAGACCCGTCAGCGTATGGTCCTGGATGGGGTGACCCTAGCCAACCTGGAGATCCTGCAGAATGTGTCGGGGGGTACAGAGGGGACCTTGTTGGAACGCCTGGATACCTGTAGTACTCCATTTGGTAAAAGGTTGCTGAAGCAGTGGCTCTGTTCCCCGCTCTGTAACCCCACATCCATAGGTGAGGGGAACACGTAAATACATTGTTTTGAACCCTTCTTGTTTTCATTGGTTGGTCTGCTATTGTCTTATTTCTTCTGATTTGCTCGGTCATTGAAATGCGCTATATAAACCCCATGTATTATAATGATTATAGGGGAACGCCTGGATGCCCTGGAGGACCTGATGGGAGTGCAGGCCCAGGCTACGGAGGTCTCAGACCTGCTCAAGAAGCTCCCTGATCTGGAGAGGCTCCTTAGTAAGATCCACAGCATCGGTACTCCGAAGGGTCAGGACCACCCAGACAGCAGGGCTGTTCTGTATGAAGAGGTCACCTACAGTAAGAAAAAGATTGTGGACTTCCTCTCGGCTCTGGAGGGCTTCAAGACCATGCAGGAGATTGTGACCATACTAGGACCGGTTGCGGTCGACTTCCGGTCCAGGCTGCTGCGCCAGGTTTGTACACTACACACCACAGCACTACCTGTCACTGTAATTGTGCTTTTTACTATATTAATTCTGTACTTTTTAAATGTCCTGTATTTATTGGTGTTGTCTTGTGATTGTTTTAAATGTTGAGTATTTGTGTTTGTTTTTACTATGGTTGTAACCAAGTATGACAAACTGTTTTCTTCTTGGTGATTTAATAAATTACAATTTCATGTAATCTCATCAGGTGGTCAACCTGAAGGATGACGGTCAGGAGGGCCTCTTCCCTGACCTTTCGGCCGAGCTGAAACGCTGGGACACAGCCTTCGACCACCAGAAGGCCCGCGCCACCGGAGTCATCACCCCTAAGACTGGCTTTGACCCAGAGTTTGACCAGGCTCTCAGTGGCATCAAGGCCTGTGAGAGGGACCTACAGGACTACCTGGACAGGTACCTTAATCTCTTGAGAAACACATTTAGGACACCTTCCCAGGGTCACATTACACTTAGTCCTGGACTAAAAAGCATGCCCAATGGAGAACTGAAATTAGCTTGTTTGCTATATTTTTCTTGGACAAATGCATATGTTAAATGCAGTTAACCAACTTCAATGTTGCCAGGCAGAAGAAGAGGCTGGGCTGCAGGAACCTGACCTACTGGGGGACGGGACGGAACCGCTTTCAGATGGAAGTACCAGACAGTGTCTCGGAGAGGAACATTCCTGAGGAGTACAAGGTCAGAGTGGCTGCTAGCAATGCCATTTTCAGGTGTTTGATTCCCGCTGGGGGCGAAAAAAATAAGCGTCTGCCAAATTAGAAATACTAATTGTGTGTTCCTCAATGTGATTTTTAATCTGTAGTGTGTAAAATATTGTGGAGTGACAGTTTAGCAAACTTTTCTGAACTCTATTTAATCAGGTGAAGTCCACTAAGAAGGGCTGGAAACGCTACTGGACCAGGGAGATAGAGCGTCTGTTCTCAGAGCTCCAGAGTCTTGAGGAGAAGAGAGACGCAGCTCTGAAGGACTGCATGAGAAGACTCTTCTACAACTTTGACAAGAACTATAGGGACTGGCAGACTGGGGTGGAGTGCATGGCTGTGCTAGGTAAGCTTTGATTTATTAGGTTTATTAGTCTTCTGAGTATCCTGGGCAATTGTTGGTTTACATCTGTTGCCTGGTGTAACATTTGTATCTATTTTAAATAGTCAAATCAAATGCACATTGATCAACATCTTCTCATAATCATGTAGGTCTAGTTGAATTCAAAAGAATCAACGATTCCATAAACCTACAGTTTACTCACTGTATTGAGGTGCATTATACTTAATATTGAGTTGCAGCCAGGTACTGCTGGTTACCATAGATACAGTTCATGCACCTGGTGAGCCACAGACATTGGTTTGTCGACAATGCCTGAACACATTTGCCAACTGATATTTTACACCCATTATAAACAGTAGGCTTTATAATCATATTTGGCAGGGGTTTGAACCAAACCAAAAACTGGAAAAGGGAATTTTTTTTCTGCATTGGAACGAAAGTGATCTCTACTGTTCTGGAATAGAACTGTTATTTTAAAAGCATGGGAACTGGTTTATAATTGTATGTTATTTTGCTGGCATTTTTTTCAAAACACCTAAGCAAAGCCCTCACTCAAACCTATTCCAGTGTCTGCCTGCCGCTGAAAATCTTTGCTAGTGTGTGTGTGTGTAAGCTACATGCCCCTCCCCCCTGCGAAGCATAGACGACTAGCCTACTGACTATACAAGCATGATTCAGAAGATGGGGACAGATTTTACAGAAGAATGAATTAACTTTTTCAGTGCTAGTTAAGGATACTTTAGTTATCACATTTCACA
Source organism: Oncorhynchus clarkii lewisi (assembly GCF_045791955.1). NCBI lineage: Eukaryota > Metazoa > Chordata > Actinopteri > Salmoniformes > Salmonidae > Oncorhynchus > Oncorhynchus clarkii. The sequence continues at coordinate 72,244,707 of NC_092166.1, forward strand.
ATGGATTCATTAACTACAAAAAAAAGAATGTGTTTTTAATTCTGGTGCAGCTCTGCACACACAAGCTTGTTAGCTACCAGTGGTCCAGCGTGAAGTTCAAAGGACATTCAAAGTTTCTCCATAGAAGCTCCAAGGTATAATTGTGTGTATCTAATTCAGATAATGCATGTCATAACAAGATGCCCAGCACTTTAAGCCAAACCTCTCTCTCCACACCCTCAATGTGTGGCATCTCACTCCCTACACTTGTCAGTCCATCATGCATGTAAACAACTAGCTTACCTGCTTCATAGCATGCTGCTCTAGCCGCACTGATGGAATTAATTCAATGAACTGTTTGGTTCTAAACATAGTAAAAACTCAAACAGATAAATAGGAAAAGCTCAAACCCAGTTTATTCCCCACTGGGTGAAACAGCTGCAAAGACATGTTTACACAAGCACATATATTTATACCCTCCTAGGCGGAGTCAGTTTGTTGCACGTCTAGACAGCCAATACATCTGTTGCTAGTCAGGAACTTAAATTGGTTCCTTTCACTGGCATACTCATGGCCCCGCCTCCTGCTAAAACCTGGGAGTGGAAATATGTGTGGTATAGGACTGTTCATCTGACCTGACCTCGGGATGGGTTCCTCGCTCCTCTCTGTAGTATCTGGGATCTACATCTGTTTATATTAGTTACTGTGCTGTTACTAAGCAGTAATGCATTACTGCAGTGTTACGTTACTACACCTAATAGGAAATGCACATGCGCACTGGAATGCCGCGTACTGTAGAGCACGAGGGGTTTTGACTAAACGAAAACTAACTGTACTCCCGTCTCCTGCCTGGTCATTTCTCCACAACACAAATATTACACTCTCCACGCCTGTCCTACCTTATCAGTGACTGAAACCAGACTGTTGCCCTTTGCCTCTTTTAAGAGCCTTGAGATTTAACAATACCATGTTTTAACAGAATGTAAACTTTCTGTACTCCCCCTTCCTCACTCAGTAACTTTCCATACACCTAGTTCTTATCCACCCTCTATTGACCCCAATACATTTCTTACACATGTAAAGTAATCAATATGTTCTAGTATGGTAACATGAATAAGTATATTTCAAGCTAGAATCCAACTTTTTTTTTTTTTTTTTTTTTTTTTATAAACATTTAGCTCTGATTGCACAGGTTAAATAAGGAACTTAAAGGAACAATATAAACCTGTACAGTTTGGGGGGTTCGTACCAGTTCAGAACTCTATTTTTCTGGTTGGAACAGTAGAATGGAACAAGATAAATAGTGGTTCTATTCAGAACGAAACGATTGGAAAAGGATTTAGGTTCCAACCCCTGCTCACTTGGCATGCCTACACTTTTACCACGCCACATTAGCCATACTCAGTTCTGCTCTAATGAAAACAGAAGGGGAAAGGAGATGATTGCATTGTTAATGATTGCGCTCTACTGCAGCAACATAATGTGTTTCACTAACAGCCTTGTCTGGGTCATTACTCTGCTAAGCATGGAATGTTTCCCAAATGGCATCCTATTACCTGTTATAGTGCACTACTTTTGACCATGACTGTTTTTTAAAAAATATATATTTATTTATTTTTCTTCACCTTTATTTAACCAGGTAGACAAGTTCTCATTTACAACTGCGACCTGGCCAAGAATGCAAAGCAGTGCGACAATAAACGAGTTACACATGGGATAAACAAGCGTATAGTCAATAACACAACAGACCAATCTGTATACAGTGTGTGCAAATGAAGTAAGGAGGTAAGGTAATAAATAGGCCAGTAGTGGGGAAGTAATTACAATTTAGCAATTGACACTGGCGTGATATGTGCAACTTGAAATACTGGTGTGCATAAGAGCAGAAAAACAAATATGGGGATGATGTCAGTAGTTGGTTGGATGGGTTATTTACAGATGGGCTGTGTAAGGCTGCAGCGATTGGTAAGCTGCTCTGACAGCTGACGCTTAAAGTTAGTGAGGGAGATATGTCTCCAACTTAAGTGATTTATGCAATTCATTCCAGTCATTGGCAGCAGAACTGGAAGGAAGGTTGGCCAATAGGTGTTGTCTTTAGGGATGACCAGTGATATATACAGTGGGGCAAAAAAAGTATTTAGTCAGCCACCAATTGTGCAAGTTCTCCCACTTAAAAAGATGAGAGAGGCCTGTAATTTTCATCATAGGTAAACTTCAACTATGACAGACAAAATGAGTGAAAAAAATCCAGAAAATCACATTGTAGGATTTTTAATGAATTTATTTGCAAATTATGGTGGAAAATAAGTATTTGGTCACCTACAAACAAGCAAGATTTCTGGCTCTCACAGACCTGTAACTTCTTCTTTAAGAGGCTCCTCTGTCCTCCACTCGTTACCTGTTTGAACTTGTTATCAGTATAAAAGACACCTGTCCACAACCTCAAACAGTCATACTCCAAACTCCACTATGGCCAAGACCAAAGAAAGCTGTTTGAATAATGTATGTGAGTATAACAGAACTGATTTGGCAGGCGAAACCCAGAGCACAATCCATCCAGGGACATTTTTTGGGGGGGGTCAATCTGTTTTCCATGGCAAGCCTGTTTTAATAGAAATATGCTTGCCGTTCCTATGGCTTCCACTAGATGTCAACAGTCTTTAGAAATTAGTTGATGTTTCTCCTTTGAGTAATGAAGAAGTGTCCCTTTCCTTTCTGGGTGTATAGCCAAATGGACTGTTTTGTTTGGGGCGCGTGACCTGGAGCTCGCTCCACTTTCAATTTATCCACTATTGAACACATTTTATCCCGTCTTAAATTTGAACGATTATTGGTTTTAAAATGCCTAAAGTTGGATTAGGAAAGTTGTTTGAAATGTTTGGACCAAGATTACAGGTAATTTATTAGGTACTTTGTAGTCATGTTGGGCGAGTTGGAAGTAGTGTTTTTCTGAATCAAACGCGCCAAAACATTTGGGGATATAAGGATGGAATTAATCGAACAAAAGGACCATTTGTGATCTTTATGGGACATATTGGAGTGCCAACAGAAGATCTTCAATGGTAAGGCATGAATTATATAGTTTTTTTCTGAGTTTTGTGTCGTGCCTGGCGGGTTCAAATATAAATGTATGTGTTTGTTTGATGGGGTGCTGTCCTCAGATAATAGCATGGTTTGCTTTCGCCGTAAAGCCTGTTTGAAATCTGACACGGTGGCTGGATTAACAAGAAGTTAAGCTTTATTTTGGTGTATTGCACTTGTGATTGTATGAAAGTTAAATATTTCTAATTTAATTTGAATTTGGCTTTCTGCAATTTCACCGGATGTTGTCAAATCGATCCCGCTAACGGGATTTGATCCATAAAAAGTTAACATTGTCCAAAGAAGGCCCAGATGTATACAAAATGGAGTCGTCTGCGGAGAGGTGGATCAAAGAATCACCCGCCGCAAGAGCGACATCATTGATGTATACAGAGAAAAGAGTCGGCCCGAGAATTGAACCCTGTGGCACCCCCATAGAAACTGCCAGAGGTCCGGACAACAGGCCCTCCGATTTGACACACTGAACTCTGTCTGAGAAGTAGTTAGTGAACCAGGCGAGGCAGTCATTTGAGAAACCAGGGCTATCGAGTCTGCCGATAAGAATACGGTGATTGACAGAGTCGAAAGCCTTGGCCAGGTTGATGAAGACAGCTGCGCAGTAGTCTTTTATCGATGGCGGTTATGATATCGTTTAGGACCTTGAGCGTGGCTGAGGTGCACCTGTGACCAGCTCGGAAACAAGATTTCATAGCGGAGAAGGTACGGTGGGATTTGAAATGGTCGGTGATCTGTTTGTTCACTTGGCTTTAGAAAGGCAGGGCAGGATAGATATTGGTCTGTAGGTCAATATCCTCCCAGGATACCCGGGCCAGGTCGATTTAGAAAGGCCCGCTCGCAGAAGTGTTTTAGGGAGTGCTTGACCGTGATGAGTGGCGGTCGTTTCACCGCGGACCCATAATTGACACAGGCAATGAGACAGTGATCGCCGAGATCCGGGTTGAAAACAGCAGAGGTGTATTTAGAGGGCAAGTTGGTTAGGATGATATCTATGAGGGTGCCCGTGTTTACGGATTTGAGGTTGTACCTGGTAAATTCCTTGATAATTTGTGTGAGATTGAGGGCATCTAGTTTAGATTGTAGGACGGCCGGGGTGTTAAGCATATCCCAATTTAGGTCACCTAGCAGTATGAACTCTGAAGATAGATGGGGGACAATCAATTCACATATGGTGTCCAGGGCACAGCTGGGTGCTGAGGGGGGTCTATAACAAGCGGAAACCGTGAAGGTCTTGTTTATAGAGAGATGGATGTTTAAAAGTAGAAGCTCGATCTGTTTGGGCATAGACCTGGATAGTATGACAGAACTCTGCAGGCTATCTCTACAGTAGATTGCAATTCCGCCCCCTTTAGCAGTTCTGTCTTGGAGGATTCTGGATTCAGACACGACTAGGATGTCAGGGTTGGCAGAGTGTGCTAAAGCAGTTAATAAAGCAAACTTAGGGAAGAGGCTTCTGATGTTAACATGCATGAACCCAAAGATTTTTTTGGTTGCAGAAGTCAACAATTGAGAGCGCCTGGGGGGGGGGGGGGGGGGGGGGGCAGGGCCTGGGTTAACCTCTTCATCACCAGAGGAACAGAGTAGGATGAGGGTACGGCTAAAGGCTATAAGACCTGTCCGTCTAGTGCTTTGGAATAGAGAATTAAAGGAGCAGATTTCTGGGTCTGGTAGGAAAGATTCAGAGCATAGTGTACAGACAAGGGTATGGTAGGGTGCGAGTACAGTGGGGGTAAACCTAGGTGTTGAGTGACGATAAGAGAGGTTTTATCTCTGGAGGCGCCAGTTAAGCTAGGTGCGGTCTCCGCATGTATGGTGGGTGGGACAAGGGGGGCTTTCTGAGGCATGTTGAGCAGGACTAGGGGCTCCGCAGTAAAATAAAACTGAGAGCTGCCCTAAACAACAGTATACAAGGCATATTGATATTTAGAGAAAGGCATAAAGCAATCACAGGTGTTGATTGGGAGAGCTGAGACAGCAATGGGTAAACAGCTAGGACAACAACGGGTAAATGGTGATGAATGGGCAGAGAGGGTCAGTTAGCGACACACAGGGCCTGAGTTCGAGGCTGGGGCCGACAGATAAACAAAATTAAGTGTTAATGAACAGTCCAGCAGGCATCAGCTCTGTAGCTGAGAGATCATAGAGTCCAATGAGCAGTAAAGCTGAAACGGAGCCGTTCGGTAGTCGATTACTATGCAAGGCGAGCTGGAGACGCAGCGTTCGGGAAGCTAGCAGGCCGAGGCTAGCAGATGGATCAACACCAACATCCACAATGCAGAGGCCGGTTGAGAGCACATCGGCTGAAGTTACGTCCGCAGACCAGTTGTGATGGATCGGCGGGTCTCCGTGTCGACAAAGGGTCCAGTCCAATTGGCAAGAGCGGTATTGTAGTTGGTGTACTTTGTTTGCTAGCCGGGAAATGGGCCTAGCTCGAGGCTAGCTGGTGCATGCTTCTGGACAAGGGCGTTAGCCACAATAGCCACTCGGTAGCAACTAGCTAGCTGCAAAGATCCGGTGGAATGGTCTAGAGCAGGGGTGTCAAAGTCAAATGGACGGAGGGCCAAATAAAAAAATCAGCTACAAGACGAGGGCCGGACTGTTCGAATGTTCATTGAAAAATTTTTAAATGACGCATATAGTCTAGTGAACCTAATTGAACCTACTGAAAACCTAACAAATATATTACAATATGATCAGATAAATAAAGCAATATTTTCTTATGGCTCTGTCAGTAATCTTTAATTTTCAACAGACACAAAAGACAAATTTCCTTTATATAAATATCCCCATAACATGAACATTAAATGAAAGAAACCGGTATTCAAGGCACCATCAGTAGACTATATTTTCTATTTTAGCAAAAGTGGGCTAAATTTACTTCAAAGAAAAAACAATAATAGCAATTTTCTATCATCCACTCAACTGAAATATTTTTAAAATATAATTGGATTGAAATACAAAAAAATAAAGTGCAAAAATCTATTAATCAAAAACAACACTTTGTTTAAGGAGAAGTAACATGCAGTGAAAACAAATATTAAATTTTAACTTTTAAACTTGAACTGAGTAAAAACTCTAAATATGTGATTGCACAGTAATGTTCACTTGTTTGAGGTTGAGGGTGATACTTGGTGGTGTCCCATCTTTTCCACAAGTTCATCAATGTTCGGGGTAAGGCTCTGAGCTGAAGAAATCCTCAGAATTGAGTGGAGGTGTTCAGCAGTAAGTCGACTTCTGTGTGATGTTTTGTTCAGGTTCATCAAAGAAAACAGTTGTTCACACAGGTATGTGCTGCCAAACATAGACAACGTTTGAGCAGCCTGGATGCGCAGCTGGGGCATTGTGCCGGGGAGGAAACGGGCGAACTCCGCAGCACCCACTGCCGCATATTTTGCCCTCAGTGCATCATTGCATTGGAGGTCAATCAACTCCATTTGGAGGTTTGGTGGTGAGCTTTCCACGTCAACAGCAAATGGGTTACCGAGCAGTTCCAACCTGCTTTTTTGTGCTTCAAAGTCAGCAAATCGGCGTCGAAAGTCAGCGGCAAGCATACCTATTTTATCAGCCAACTGTGTGCTCGGGAACGCACTGGTAGAGAGCTTCTCTTTCATGGTCTGGCAGCTGGGAAAGTGGCTCAAATTTTCTTTCCGCATCTGCGTCTCCCACAGAGTCAGTTTGGTTTTAAATGCCTTCACTGTACTGTACATATCAGAGATGACACGATCCCGACCCTGCAGCTGCAAGTTTATTGCATTCAGATGACTCGTAATGTCACACAGAAAAGCCATTTCACACAGAAACATTTCGTCTCGGAGTTGTGTTGTGTCTTTCCCTTTGCTGTCCAAGAACAGACAAATCTCCTCACGAAGCTCGAAACATCTTTGAAGCACCTTTCCCTGGCTTAGCCATCGCACCTCTGTGTGATAAGGCAAATCACCATGCTCCGTTTCTAACTCCGTCAGAAATGCCTTGAACTGGCGGTGATTCAAACCTTTGGCTCTGATAAAGTTAACTGTGCGCGTGATGATGCTCATTACATGCTCCATTTTCAAGGCTTTACCGCACAACGCTTCCTGGTGTATGATACAATGATAAGCTGTCAGCTCACCTGTCGCGTTTTCCTCTTGCATCTTTTCCCGTATCTTCGCCACCAGTCCGCTCCTGTGTCCACACATCGCAGGTGCTCCGTCGGTTGTCAAACCCACGAGTTTTTCCCAAGGCAGCTCCATCTCATTTACACGTCTTGACACCTCTTCATACAAATCATGCCCCGTAGTTGTGCCATGCATAGGACGTAAAGCCAAAAACTCCTCTGTCACGCTTAGGTTGGAGTCCACTCCGCGGATGAAAATTGACAACTGGGCAATGTCAGAAATGTCGGTGCTCTCATCCACAGCCAAGGAATATGCAATAAAATCTTTTCCCTTTTTCACAAGCTGCTCTTTTAGATTGATGGACAACTGGTCTACTCTCTCGGCAATGGTGTTTCTGCTCAGACTCACATTTAAAAAGAGTTGCCTTTTTTCTGGGCAAACTTCGTCACAAACTTTAATCATGCAGTTTTTGATGAAATCCCCCTCCGTAAATGGCCGGGCTGATTTAGCGATCTCTTCTGCCAAAATAAAACTGGCCTTGACAGCAGCCTGGCCTTGTGATTTGGCTTTTTTGAACAGAGCCTGTCGAGATTTGAGGCCTCGTTTTAATTCCTCTGCCTTTTGTAGCCTTTGTTCCATGTCCATATTCTTGTTTTTGTCCGCGTGTTTCGTTTCATAATGTCGTCTCAGATTATACTCTTTCAGTACCGCCACACTTTCTCCACACAGAAGACACACAGGTTTTCCAGCTACCTTCGTGAACATATACTCCGACTCCCACCTTGTTTGAAACCCCCGGTTCTCAGTATCCACCTTCCGTTTTGCCATTTTTGATGGGTATCTGAAAGTTAATTTTACTGTGATGCTGACGACTGCTGTGCCAATAAATATTGAAATGAAGCAGCCTACTGCTCGGTGCGTCACCTTTGCATTGTGGGAAATGTAGTATTGGTGCGTGTAAAAGATCTGCGGGCTGCCGGCTTGCTGCGGGCCGGTTCTAATAATAAATCAAGATCATCCCAGGGGCCGTAAAAAACCTTCTTGCGGGCCGGATGTGGCCCGCGGGCCTTGACTCTGACATATGTGGTCTAGAGCTTGCGGCACGAATCCGGTGATGTAGTAAAGGGGAAAAAGCAGTCCGATATGCTCAGGGCTGATATCGTGCTGTGCAGACTGGCAGGTAATTATCCGGGCTAAAGCGGCTGGAGTCCGACCTAAAGGTAAAGACCGCTAGCAGTGGTTAACAATGACTAAAAAGCTAGTAGCTAATTAGCTGGCTAGCCTCTGATGGAGGTTCCAGTTATAAGGTCAAAAAGTAGCAGATCCGTACCACATTGGGTGAGGCAGGTTGCAGGAAGGTATGTTTAATTTGAAAATGGAAAAAAGAGATTGAAATGTATACAAAAGACAATATTTACATGGGACGAAAACAAACATGTCTTACTGCTCCGCTATCTTGGTCTATTGGGTCAAAAGTAGTGCACTATATAGGGAATAGGGTGCCATTTGGGACACTTCCAGTGTGTGTATAGAGCTACGCTGCTAAAAACAACCCTATAAAATATTGATGAACCTAATGAGGACAGAACACTCTGCCAGTGTTGGTCTAAAGGAGAGGATGATGTGGATGGGGATTTATTGGGCTTGGATGGTTGCCTTGAAGCCAATGTGGTCAATAAGAGGCTATCACAATTAGGGTTGGAAACTTTCCAGGAAAATTTCCAGAATTTTTCCATGGGAAGTTAAGCCTGGGAATTTTGCTTAAATTCATCAAAAAAGTTATAAGCTAACAGTTAACCTTTTTTTGTGGGATACACAAGGCAATTCCAGGTCTTGTGGCATATTTTGGTTAAACTACCCCCAATTCAATGGAATTGCAACCATCTGCATACACAGTGCTTTCTTCCATCACGTGTACAGCTGATTCTCAAGATCTTGCACACTGCCTGAAGCCCAAACACGCCGCAGCATACATGTTGGACCCCAAGTATGCTGGCAAGCTCATCCTGTCTGGTGCAGAGATCATCAAGGCCTACGGTGTCATCACTACCGTGTCTCGCCACCTTGGCTTGGATGAGGGCAAGGTTCTTGGCAGTCTGGCGAAGTACACATCCAAGCAAGCGCTTTGGGATGGAGATGCAATATGGCAGTCGTGCCAACACATCTCATCAGCCACCTGGTGGAAGGGACTTTGTGGATTGGAGGCTCTTTCCCCTGTTGCCTCCATCATCCTCCAAATCCCACCAACATCAGCCACCTCAGAGTGCAACTGGTCCTTGTTTGGGAACACACACCAAAGCATGCAACAAGCTGACCAATACAAGGGTTTAAAAATTGGTGGCCATCTGGGCAAATTTGAGGCTTTTTGAGCCTGACAATGAGCCATCCTCAACAAGGGGGGAAGTGACAGTGAAAATGAGGCCTCAGTCTGATGTTCAAGAGGTGGACATTGAGGAGGTCCAGGGAGAAGACATGGAAGCCTGAGAGGAAGACAACCAAAGCTTTAGTTTCTAGACTATCATTTTACAGATGTTGAAAACGTTTTTGGGAGATGCGATGGATCATTCGATATTCCCTTTTGTTGTTTAGTGAAATCATCCGATGTGAAGAGTCAACTCATTTAATTAAAGTTCAATTCGTAACTAAATAGTCTTTTTTTTCTTATTGGAAGGATTTAATCATTTGTCTACTTATAAGGTAAAATGTTTGTTTCTGTCTCCATATGTTATGGTGAATATATCCAACACAATAAAAACATCTACATTTAAATGGTATTAATTTGCATATTTCAGTTAATTCCCATATATTCCCGTTAATTCCCACGGAAAGTTTCCATCTCTGAATATTCCCCAAAATGTGCAACTCCAATCACAATATTAAATGCATTTGACATTTGGTCTATATTTTATGTTATCGTCATGTGTGTTTTAAATACTATTTTGTAGGACGTAACTAACTTCACATGCATTTATACACAAACAACACATCTACATATATCGAAAACAAAATGCATGTTTATATACTAAGTTAGGGTCTGCTTTTACCTGTGTAGATGTGTTACTGAGTCTGACACGGTACAGCCAGGGGGGTGATGGAGGACCAATGGCACGGCCTCAAGTACTACTTCCTGGTGACATCAGCCAATCAGCAGCCTTCCTGGACTTGAGGGGCTCCCGCCACCCCTGTGTCACCAAAACCTTCTTCGGTGATGACTTCATCCCTAATGACATTGCTATTGGGTGCCCTGGCGGCGAGGAGGAGGGCCAGGAGGATAAAGGACATGCACCCTGCGTGCTGGTCACTGGGCCTAACATGGGAGGAAAGTCGACTCTTATGAGACAGGTATGGGTTTTTCTTTCAACTTTGTTTTTCCCAGAGAGAAAGTGGTTGTGCTGCAAGATCACACATTAAAGACAACAAATAAACATTTAACGGGAATGGCAGTTGATCTTGAACCTCACCTAGGTCATGTGTGTACTTTTGCTTCTCCTGTAGTTGTTGGCTTGAAGTTGTTAGATTTCCATCTGTGGTGGTTCTGTGTTCCTGGCACAGTCTGGACTAATATGATTCTGGATTTCCTTGGTCCTGATGTGTAATTATTTCCTGTGCTTGGTCACTCCTCCCGCAGTGTGGTCTGGTGGTGGTCTTGGCCCAGTTGGGTTGCTATGTTCCTGCTGAGAGCCTGTCCTTTACCCCTGTGGACAGAGTCTTCACCCGGTTGGGAGCTTCGGACCGTATCATGGCTGGTAAGGACTCGTACCCCACTCCCCAGCAAGTGAATGGGTGTGTCCCAATTCTTCTGAAGTGTGGACTTGTGCACTGCTCCCTGTGCATTTTAAAAGTATTTGATTGGTGTAAGCATGGGCAACTGAGAGTTTTGACCATATTTATTCCACCTTTCCTATTAAGTGTGACGTGAACAAGTACAGTACACACTTGGGGCATAAGGGTTGAGAATTGGGATACATAAGTGTTTCCCCGAGTCCCAGGAGTTCCTTAAGATGTCCTCCTGAACTAAGTGAATGTAACCCTGGCCTGTGTGTTCCAGGGGAGAGCACCTTCTTTGTAGAGCTCAGTGAGACTGCAAGTATCCTCCACCATGGGACCAAGCACTCCCTGGTGCTGCTGGATGAACTGGGTAAACAACACATCTCTTATCTATTTGTCTGTCTTAAATCTTTGTGTTGAATTCAACATGGTGTGGGTACTACAAGAAGATGTAGCTTTAGGGTTCATCCTCCACTTCTGAGGCATAGTTCTTTGGCCAGTTTGAGACCCAGAACTAGTTTGGAACTTAAAAGCATGATCAATGGAGATTCTCTTTTGAACATGTTTTTAAGTCAAAGACTTAATCTGTGTCTGGGAAATTGGCCCATAAAGTTTAAGTGAGAAAGAAACTGATCTGTTGTGTTACAGGAAGGGGCACAGCCACATATGACGGCACAGCGATAGCCAGTGCTGTGGTGAACGAGCTGGCGAAAAGGATCTGCTGTCGGACCCTCTTCTCCACACATTACCACTCCTTAGTAGAAGACTACACCAACAACCCTGCTGTACGGCTCGGACACATGGTGAGGAGACGGCACACACACAAGCAAGCTCAATGATAATCAATACAGGACACGGACATAACAATTCAATGACATATTGTGCCTTCGGATTTTATACAGCTGGACACGTTATTTTCAGCTCTGTCAATCAATCACAAATTGTAGACTGTTTTATAGCCATATCAAATAATTCTGGGTAACAATTACGTACTTCTCTAACCAGGTTTCCAGCTAAACTTTTTATGCGAATAAAGTACGGATAACAAATGGCAGGACTGATGGAAACTTTCCAAATGTCCACAAAACACATTCGCTAGACAATGTGGGATCTTTTTGTGTCGGTAAAATCAGTTATGATGAACTTCATAGACTGGTGAAAGTGCAAGGTGAGGAGCTTGATGCTCCTTTCCAATAAGGAGGATCTTATTCTATTCACATGATGATTGATGCTTGGCTGTCGTTTGACAAATAAAAAAATGATTGCTCGTTTGTCCATAACAAATTCATGAAGGCTGTACGTGTGTTCTAGCCAACTGCACGTATATAGCGTTATTCATTGGCTAGACTAGAACGAACCTGCCAGTATCAGAGTGGGCACACTGGCTATATAATGCAAGAAAAATGCAATGGAAACCTATTTGACTTGTATTTTTTTTTATTTGGTACTTACGAATTTAACCGCAATCTATTTTTGTGTCCTACGTCATCACACATCCTTTTAAATGCAACAAGTACATTTTCTGGAAACACATCTCTGGAAGGAACATTTGAATATAGTTTAATGATTCGTTTTTAAAAAATATTTGCGTGATAATCTGTCGCCAATTGGATAAAAACCTAACTACTGTAATAGATTTCCATTTTTAAAATGGCCAAAAATTGCTTTTTAGCTAAACTTATTCTCAAGCAACAATTTTCCTAGGACTGTCTGGGAGGAGAAACTGAGAACTAGCTGTTATTAGCAGAGCAGTTTGGAACTCTTTGCTAATAGTCTATTAAGCAAACAGCAAACATAATTGACTGCACTGGGCCTTTAATCAACCAGTCAGTCTTCCCCTATCAGGCTTGTATTGTGGAGAAAGAAAGAAATGAGGACCCTAGCCAGGAGACCATCACCTTCCTCTAAGTTAAAGCAATTAACCTATCACTCTGTCCCCCCTCAGGCCTGTATGGTGGAGAATGAGGGAGATGAGGACCCTAGTCAGGAGACCATCACCTTCCTCTACAAGTTTATCGCGGGAGCTTGTCCTAAAAGCTACGGTTTCAACGCTGCTCGCCTCGCCAACCTGCCTGAGGATGTTATACAATCAGGCCACAAGAAGGCCAAGGAGTTTGAGAGGAGCACCATTTCCCTACGAGTCTTCAAGTATGTGTTAAACTGTAGTTAGTGAAGTCGGAAGTTTACATACACAGCCAAATACATTTAAACTGTTTTTCACAATTCCTGACATTTAATCCTAGTAAAAAATTCCCTGTCTTAGGATCACCACTTTTATTTTAAGAATGTGAAATGTCAGAATAATGTTAGTGATTTATTTAAGCTTTATTACTTTAATCACCTTCCCAAATGTGGAAGTATGCTTGGGGTCATTGTCAATTTGGAAGACCCATTTGGACCAAGCTTTAACTTCCTGCCTGACTGATGTCTTGAGATGTTGCTTCAATATATCCACATAATTTTCCATCCACATGATGCCATCTAGTTTGAAGTGCACCAGTCCCTCCTGCAGCAAAGCACCCCCAAAACATGATGCTGCCACCCCCGTGCTTCATGGTTGGGATGGCGTTCTTCGGCTTGCAAGCTTCCCCCTTTTTCCTCCAAACATAACGATGGTCATTATGGCCAAACAGTTCTATTTTTGTTTCATCAGACCAGAGGATATTTCTCAAAAAAATACGGTCTTTGTCCCCATGTGCAGTTGCAAACCGTAGTCTGGCGGTTTTGGAGCAGTGGCTTCTTCCTTGCTGAGCGGCCTTTCAGGTTGTCGATATAGGACTCGTTTTACTGTGGATATAGATACTTTAGGGTGAAAAGTACAAATAAAAAAGTTTGTTCATCTCTAGGAGACAGAACGCGTCTCCTTCCTGAGCGGTATGACGGCTGAGTGGTCCCATGGTGTTTATACTTGCGTACTATTGTTTGTACAGATGAACGTGGTACCTTCAGGCATTTGGAAATTGCTCCCAAGGATGAACCAGACTTGTGGAGGTCTACAATTTGTTTTCTGATATCTTGGCTGAGTTCTGTTGATTTCCCCATTGTGTCAAGCAAAAAGGCACTGAGTATGAAAGTAGGCCTGGAAATACATCCACAGGTACACCTCCAATTGACTGAAATTATGTCAATCAGCCTGTCAGAAGCTTCTAAAGCCATGACAATTTTCTGGAATTTTCCAAGCTGTTTAAAAGGCAGTCAACTTAGTGTATGTCAACTTCTGAACCACTGGAGTTGTGATAGTGAATTCATCTGTAAACAATTACTTGTCATGCACGAAGTAGATTTCTTAATCGACTTGACAAAACTATAGTTTGTTAACAAGAAATCTGTGGAGTGGTTGAAAAACGAGTTTGATGCCAACCTAAGTGTATGTAAACTTCCGACTTCAACTGTACATGTAGAAGTAAACTGAGTATACCAAACATTAGGAACACCATAATATTGAGTTGCCCACTCTGCCTTTTTGCCCTCAGAACAGTTTAAATTTGTTGAGGCATGAACTCTACAAGATGTCGAAAGCGTTCCACAAGGATGCTGGCCCGATGCTTCCCATAGTTGTCAAGTTGGCTGGATGTCATTTCGGTTGTGGACCATTCTTAATACACACAGGAGACTGTTGTGTGTGTGAAACCCAGCAGCGTTGCAGTTCTTGACAAACTGGTGCGCGTGGCACTGACATTTCTTGTCTTGCCCATTCACTCTCTGAATGGCACACATACATACACAATTCATGTCTTAATCTGTCTCCTCCCCTTCATGAACACTGAACAAAAATATAAACACAACATGTAAAGTGTTGGTCCCGTGTTTCATGAGCTGAAATAAAAGATCCCAGAAATGTTCCATACGCACAAAGCTTATTTCTCTCAAATTTTGGGCAAAATGTGTTTACATCCCTGTTAGTGAGCATTTCTCCTTTGCCAAGATAATCCATCCACCTCACAGGTGTGGCATATCAAGAAGCTGATTAAACAGCATGATCATGTGCTGGGAACAATTAAAAGGCCACTCTAAAATGTGCAGTTTTGTTACGCAACACAATGCCACAGATGTCTCAAGTGGCGTACAATTGGCATGCTGACTGCAGGAATGTCCACCAGAGCTGTTGCCAGAGAATTAATTGTTTTAAACAATGTGGCAGTATGTCCAACTGGCCTCACAACTGCAGACTGTGAAACCATACAAGCCCAGGATCTCCCCATCCAGCTTCTTCTCCTGCGGGATTGTCTGAGACCTGCCACCCTGACAAAACTGTGTTTGCAAACTGTCAGAAATCGTCTCGGGGAAGCTCATCTTTGCTCGTCATCCTCACCAGGGTCTTGACTTGACTGTAGTTCGTCGTAATAGACTTCAGTGGGCATATTGCTCACCTTCGATGGCCGCTGGCATGCTGGAGAAGTGTGCTCTTCACGGTTGAATCCCGACAATTTGATTGCACAGAGACCTGTACATAATTTCTGGAAGCTGAAACTGTCCCTGTTTTTCCATGGCCGTCATACTCATCCGGAAATGTCATCCATTGATCATATTTGGGATGCTCTGGATCGGCATGTATGGCAGCGTGTTCCTGCTTCTGTCCAGCAACTTTGCATAGCCATTGAAGCGTGGAACAACATTCTACAGGCCACAATCAACTCTATGCAAAGATGTCGCTGCCTGAGCCAGTCAGTATCTGGTGTTTCTGATCCACACCCCTTAAAATGTTTTTTTACGGTATCTATTCCCAGTCATGTGGAATTTATTTCAATTGACTATTTCTTTATGAACTGTAACTCAGTAAAATTAAGTTTGTGTTCAGTCTACATTGATTTAACAAGTGACCATAGGGTTCACCTGGTCAGTCTGTCAGAGAAAGAGCAGGTTTTCTATACACAAGTCTTCAAGTAACTAGTGTTATTTTTCCATCTTTTTGCTCCACAGGAAGCTGTGTTTGTATGCTGAAGACCCCACAGCAGCCAGCACACAGTTTGCCTTGCTCCTCCGGATGATCAGCAACCTGTGAAGATGAAGCCGTTTTGTTTTTTGGGCCTGTTCAAGAGAACGTTACATTTCTAATTTGAGTGTTGTATCGAGTAGAATAGGAAACTGTCTTCAGTCTATTTGCAACATTTAAAACCTCTCATCCATTTTGTTCTTTGTAGTTTGCTCCTCTCCCCTTTCCATCATCACATCACTACTGTATTATGATCAAATAAAGTTTATTTAAAAAAGACCACTTTCCTCTCTAGGAAATTAAACCCTTTTAATTCACACTAGCATCTACAAAATGGTTATTGAATACTCCACAATATATTAAGTCTAGATGTTATGGTACATGCATACAATTCTGGCTGTTTGAGAACCCACAGTCACCGAAACACATGAATGGGAAAGCAACCATATACTGGTTATATTTAAGAGCTTTACTTTAGAAAAGGATCTCTGGCAATGCTTTACTCCAATGTGAAAATATTTGCCTTAACCTGGGCTCAGATCGGTTTGTGTGGCATTGCCAACAGGAAATGACATAACCAGAGGTGTTTGCAAGACCGCTCTGGGACCAGGCTAGAAAAGCTGTGAGTTCACAAGACTTAGGGCTGGATTCAGTCAGTATCGCAGAAGATCTGCATTATATAGCTCAATTTAAATTTTAAAGGCAATGTCATAGGTAAACGCTGCAGGTCGGCTCAGTCAAATGTCCTTTACATTTTAACGCATAAGATACCGATTGAATCCAGTCCTTAATACTTTTGTCATTTATACAGAGGTTTACCTCCAGTGTGGTCCAAATAATAGGAAATATGTAGCGAAGCATTCATGGTTCCTTATCTCCATATTGCAGACAAATGTATTTGGGTGTTCAAAGAGTCAAAACAAAAATGGCCACAGTTCTAGATCAATTCTAAAGGTTAACAAGACCAATGTATTTTTCGCATCTTTTCTTAAAATAGTCAACATTGCTGGAGAAAATGTTGCTTTGTTTTCTTTCACAGAAAGAATGTAGATACTGCGACATTCCACTTACACCAAGTTCATGGGAGGTAAAACCAAAAAAAAAAAACTAAGACATTCAAGTACAAAACTACATGAGAAAAGCATTTTAAAATATTTTTTTTGTAAAAAACCCCCGAAGTGCTAGGTCATTTTTTTTCTGTAACCATACATACCAGCTGCCTCCTCGTATGGCTCTGTACAATAACTGCAGTCTGACTTCACTTGCCCACTTTGCCAAGAAAGGGAGGGGCATTAAAATGTCTAGCGTCCATCCACAACTCCACTATAAAGCTGAAATGCTTCCCATGAATTCTCCAACATGACACACTATTCAGTTCATAGGGTACTTTTGACTAGGACCCTAATACTGGCCCTGGTCAAAAGTAGTGCCTTATGAAGGGAATAAGAATACCCATTCATCACCGACCAAGTCCCATTGCCTCCTCGTCATGTTGCTGGGAAGGAAAATAAAAAGGGAGAAGCTGTGCAGGCAGTCAGTGCATCCACAGCAGAAATGTCATGTCTCCTTTCAGCTTGTCTTTGTCCATCGCGACATCAATTTATTTACATTGTGATATTTATAAGTTTGTATTTTTCATCCTCTCCATAGGTGGACTAGTTAGCTGAGCAAACAGGAGTCTCTGTCCAAAATGACACCCTATTCCCTACAGTGCACTAGTTTTGACCAGGGCCAGCATAGGGTTTGAGTCAAAAGTAGTGCACTATATAGAGAAAAGGCCTGGAAGGGTCTGGGGGGGGGGGGGTCCAGCTCAGTTGTGTTGCAGCGTATTGGACTCTATAGGAGGGGCTGAGTCGTACAGTGTGTCTGTGTCATGCGTGGGCTCTCCGGCTAGCGTGCATGGGTTTGACAACGTCCCGGCTCCACAGTCACAGAAAAATCTACAGTGAAGACAAAAGAAAGAATTATGCTGGAAATGACGTGGAAGACTAAACTACCAACTGATCAGGTAGCCACTGAAATACTAGCAGACATCCAGTTGGATCTGTAGACTACATTTTTAAAAATTAAAGTCAATTACTGACGATATACTAACACGTTTGAATGCAACATTTCATTTGGCACAAGAGGAAGAGGTTCTGCAACAAAACCAGATATAATCTACAAAGTAATTTAGAATGAAGTATCGCTGTAAAATACAGTACGTGTGTATGGGTCTTATTAACAAGAGAAGAGTAACGTACCTATCATGCCTAATGAACTCGACGTCGTGCCCCTGGTGGCACTTCTTGATGCAGTTCACACAGATGGCGTTGCGGTCTGTTGTGTTACAGGTGTGACACCTGACCACATGGAGGGACAGAACAAAGAAACAGGTGATGAGCCAAACGAGTTGTCCAGGTTACATCAATTAAAGTGGACAGCTGGGATCAATGAGTTAGCCAGCTAACTGTCCAACATTGCTTGAAATAATGTTATCTTCAGAACATAGTGTTCTCAAATCAACCAGAAAGTGAAGAGTTAATTGGCTGTTTATCAAAGTTTAAATGGCTAATTTAATAATCCTGCTTTCTGGAAAATCCCACTGGTAGAAGTTAGATATATAAAGTAAGAAATTATTACCTGTAAAAATCGTGCATTGGATAGCTGGTGTAACTTGAAATCTTGTACAGGCACTGACCTCTGCTCACAGCTTTTTCAATGGCATCTTGATTGTTCATTATTTTGTTATCTGGGGAGACAGGAGGTCAGGTGTAGTTGGATCAGTCCAGGTACAGAGAAGAAAAAGTAATGAGGCAATTTAAGATAATTCAATTTTGACAAAGACTAACTGATGTAAGTAGATCCTACAATGCTAGATTCCAGGAATAAAACATCCACAAATCACATCATGGTGACACATTGTCCCCCTCCCCCCTCTTACCTTTCATTGTAACGTTGACACCAGATGCGAGAAACAACCCTCCAAAGCGGTTATTGAAGATCTGATTGCCCTCCAGGGTTGCCGTGGCATGATTGGTGATCTCAATACCTGGTGGACAGAGACAGGTCAGGATCAGCGTGGAGGAAGTGGAGATTCAGGCCTGACCCCTAAGCCCTATACACTTGTGGAGATCCAAGAGGATTTGATTGGTATAAGCAACATGGTGAAACTTCCACATTTTGGATTGGGCCTCACTCTACTATTAATCAAAAGGATACAAAGCAAAATACTGCTAGGCTGTGTTCATTAGGGCACACAATGGAAAACAGAACATTTGGATTTCTTATTGGACAAATCCACGTAGTCCCTCCCTCTCATTTCATTCCACTTTCCACCATATGGTGCCTAATGAACAGACCTGGATTGAACCCTGCTTTCTAGAATTACATAATGCACCTGCAGCGAAGCCGTCAAATATCCTGTTCTTCCTCAGGACGGGGTGGCTGTTGGTGCTGATGAGAACCCCTGCTTGGGCGTTCCTGAAGATATCGTTCTCCTCCAGTAAACCTCGTCCTCCGTTGAATATACAGATGCCTCCGTCTCTCCCGTCGTGGATCTTATTCCTTCGGAGAGTGGGGTTGCTGTCAGTCTTTATCCACACCCCCGCCATGGCGTTGTCAAAGATCTCATTGTCCTCGATGAAGCCCAAACCTGAAACAGAGTCAATATATCAGCCAATGGGTCTCCCTTTCATTTATCCTGGTTAGAAGGTTCATGAGGGAGCATCTGAATTACACAGGATATTGATTGGTCCACTTCACTCAGAACCTGTGAGTCCAGGGTGTCTTCACTGTTCTGCACATGAATTTAAAATGTAGAAAGGTACACGTGTGCTTGCTTCACCCCTATCCAGACAAGATCAAGCAGTGTGAGAGGAGGATGGATAAAGACAGAATAAAAGATACTGGTTTCTCACCTGAGTTGTAAACCAGAATGCCTCCATTTTGACCTCCCCAGATCTTGTTCCGTCTGATTTTGGGATTGCTGCCAGTTCTGTTACAGTGGAAAACATTAACCATCAATCAATCAATGCATATAATAAAACATTGATAGTGCTATTACAAAGCTCATATCACTGTGATGTATTACAACATGCACTACATGATCTACACAGGTTGCCATTAGATCCCATTGTATGGTTGGCCATTCATTTTGAGTTCCTGCTCTATCACTGACCTGATTTGAACTCCGGAGTACATGTGGTTGTAGATATCATTGTCCTCCAACACCCCATGGCCGTTGTCATAGAAGTAGACACCAACCTGTATGACCCACAAGGCCAAGTGTTTAGTTTGCAGGTTATGGTCAAATTTCATTCATTCATCTGTAAGAGATGAGTAGCCCATAGAGCCATCTGAACAGACAGACGGGTCTCTCTCCATCTCCGTACCTGTTTCCCACTGTGTATCCGGTTCCTCCTGAGGACAGGTGTGCTTCCTGTAGTCACCCAGACTCCTGCCAGCGTGTTGCTGTACACCTCGTTCTCCTCTATCACCCCCTGTCCCTTTTCATGCTACAGGGGAGACACACAGATTCATTACATTACTAATACCCTTATCCAAAGAGAACTGCCCGTCTTTCAGAGTCCACTGACTACAAGATGGCTCTGTATCAATTTACATTGTCGTCATTTAGCAGACAGACACTCTTATCCAGAGCGACTTACAGGAGCAATTAGGTGTAAGTACCTTGCTCAAGGGCACATGGGCCGATTTTTCACCTAGTTGGCTGGGGATTAAAACCAGCAACCTTCGGTGTCTGACCCAACGCTCTTAGCCGCTTGGCTACCTGCCTAGCGTTTTAGAGCATTTTATTTACAGACACTAATAAGGTGGGCTAGTAGTTAAAGATGCTAAAGGATTGCAAATAAACCACAGCTAAATGTCTCATAAGTATTTGCTACGTATTTGACTACACGTTTTCTTTAAATACACATTTTTTAAAAGTTAGAAGAAAGCCCTACTTACCACATAGATGCCCCCATGCTGTCCGTCGTGGATCTTGTTGTGTCGTACGATGGGGCAGCTGTTTGTCCTGATCTGGATCCCTGCCAAGGCGTTACCGTAGATGTCGTTCCCCTCGATGAGGCCTCGCCCATCACCGAATATGTAAACTCCACCCTGGTTACCGTTGAAGATTGCGTTGCCCCTGTGATTGACACAACGTGGAAAAATTTCATCAGAGTATCCATTTACACATCAGAATCAATATAAATGAATATCGGTTGTATAACAGACAACAGCGCAAGTGATATAAAAAGTGGGAAAGAGAAGGGAGGAGAGGGCGATAGAAAGTGTTTGACTTTAAAACCCCACTGACCTTATTGTAGGATCACTATTGGAGGTGATCCACACTCCAGCAAAGTTGTTTGCATAGATCTTGTTCTCGATGAACTGTCCTCGGCCCTTCTCGTGCACGTAGATCCCTCCCGTCTGTCCGTGGTGGATCTCACAGCGCACCACCGTGGGGTTGGCGTACGCCTTCACCTCGAAGCCAGCTATGCGGTTCCTGTGGATGTTGCAGCTCTCAAAATAGCCCTGCAGGGGGTGACAGTCAGTCAGTCAAAATAATTAGAATGCCAAGGCTCTTTCTCAATTCTCTCTCCTTGCCTCCTTTTCCAAAAGCATTGGAGAAGATGGTCAGTGAGGAGGAACCTTGGACCTTCTCTAATACGTTTCAGAAGAGCAAGGTGCTAAACGGTTCTTTCCTCTTGAGAAAAGTACCTCAATCCGATGTCTTATGTAACTAAGCTACCGTGTGAGTAGGAACACATTTACATGTTTTAAAAAAGGGAAAAGCTGTGGATTAAGGCTTATGTAACTAAAATCAGTGGTGCGTCTCTAAAACCTACACATGGATCAAACTGCAAGCCAACGCTTCTCTTGAAGAAGAAACGGCTGCAGACTGAGGTTCTACAGTACACTAAGGTTTTCCTCAATTCTTCTTTCCTTGTTACCTCGCATCCTCTCCTTCTCAAAACACATTGGAGAAGAAGGTCAGAGGGGAGAGACCTTGGATTTTATCTTGCAATAGGTGAGAGGATGCAAGAGATGGTAAGATGAATTGAGATGGCGCCTTAAGGTTAGGTCACTACAGTAGACAATGAGCTGGCCACAATTTACCAATATGGAGTGTCATCTCAGTGGTAGCCAGACCAGACCAAGAGACCAGACCAATATGGTGTGTCATCTCGGTGGTAGCCAGATCAGACCAATAGAGACCAGACCAATATGGAGTGTCATCTCGGTGGTAGCCAGACCAGACCAATAGAGACCAGACCAATATGGCGTGTCATCTCGGTGGTAGCCAGACCAGACCAATAGAGACCATACCAATATGGCGTGTCATCTCAGTGGTAGCCAGATCAGACCAACAGAGACCAGACCAATATGACGTGTCATCTCAGTGGTAGCCAGACCAGACCAATAGAGACCAGACCAATATGGAGTGTCATCTCGGTGGTAGCCAGACCAATATGGAGTGTCATCTCACCATGCCGTGGTCGAAAGTGAAGACGCCCACGTCTCTGCCATGGTGGATGTGGTTCCGTCTGATGATGGGGTTGCCATGGTTTTTCACCCAGATCCCAGCCAGAGCGTTGTTGGAGATCTCGTTGTCCTCATAGATACCCTGGAAACAGAGTGTCAGTTTCACAGCAGAATCTTGGAAATGGGATTATTTGAGTTATCAAGTGCCATAAGGAAAGAGAGGTGTGTGTGTATGTGTGTGTGTGTTTGCATTACCTACCTGTGCATGGTCGGTAATGTAAAGCCCCACGTTCTCACAGTCGCTGATGTTGCAGTGTTTAATGGTGGGACAAGCTCCCTGGCCGCTCACACAGACCGCTGAGCCCACTGAAATAAACAGGTGTAGAGCCAGCAAGGTCAGCATGCTAGAGACACGTGAATCGACTAAGTTAGACTTCTCAGACAGATACCAACTGTCTCAATTGAATGTGTTGAAGACACTGAAAATAGCTAGCATCGCTCCAGCATTATTTTAAAGAGTAGAAGCCTATGTGCTATGATAATTATTATGCATTTGGGAGTCAAAATGCAATCCAAAATGAAAAGGCCCTATAAATAACCAAATCAATCAATTCCCCATAATTGGACTGCACTAAGTAGGTCAGAGGGTAATACTATGTTTTATGAAAGGCATGTAGGTCTGGGGAGACATTGTGTTGTAAGGTACCTGTGCAAGTGCTGCGTATGATACAGTGGTCAATGCTGGGGCTGCAGTTGACTGTAATCTCCAGACAGTGGTGGGCGTTGTGGTGCTGGGCAGACTTATCGTCAGGATTAAACTAAAGGACCACAAACATACGGGAGTTAGACAAGTTAATTACATGACTAAGATATTACTAAGACATGACAAACGTCAGGCTAAAAGTCCATAAAAGCTTCTGCTAAATGGCATATATTATATTACTAAGATATGAGTCATGTTCATAACATATGACTAACAACCACAACTGATATGTCAAGACTGCCCTTTGTTTCAGACCAGCTGTATTTATAATGACATGTGGACCACTAATGTACAGAGTTCCTGCATACAGTCAGGCAGCTAGGCTAGAGCCATATTACATAATAGCTCACCTTGATGGTCATGTAGCCAACGTACGCGTCCTCTGAGCCCTCCATGAAGACAAACGTGGAGTCTCTGGTGTTCTCAATGATCACTTTGTCCGCTACTTTACCAGGTGCTGTTGACAAATGAACGTCGTTAGGATTAAAAGGGCGAGGTTAGGAAGACAACATCGAGCTAAAAGGTGTCCAGCAATGACAATCAATTAACCTAGTTAACAGGTCAAGTGGTATAACTCAGTGGGGGTACTTGAGAAGACTCCTGAGACCACAGGCCTACAAGCAGAGCAAAATGTATTTGGTGGTACAGTAACCCAAAAAGGTTGGGAACCACTGGTACAGATAGACAACGAACAGACAGTAGGGCAACTCAATAATGAATACGTGCCAGCTCCGATCATTGTGATGGGTGATTCTATGTAGATCCACTCGTCAGTGTAGACCCCTGAGTGGACGAATATGAGGCCGTCAAAGTGGGCCTCCTGAACACCCCCCAGTGCATCCTCTATGGTGTCATAGTACTGAGGAAGAGGCAGAACAGAGAAGTGTGTTAAAGCCAAGTCACAGTGAACACATGATGACAAATCACTCAATAACAACCTTAAAACAAACAGAACTCTCTGGGCCAGTTTCCCAGATTAAGAAGCCTAAACTAAAAAGTTAGGCCAATATAAATTTACATTCTTCAATCAGTGTGCATTTTAGTACAGGACTAGGCTCAATCTGTGTCAAGGAAACTGGTCCTTAAACTCTCTGAAACAAACAAACAACTCTTACAAGCATGTTCTCTCTTCCTTTGTATCTGGCAGGATTACTGTAGAAGTGTTCTGCGAAGCCCGTCTTCACATGTGCTCCTTTATACTGAAAGCAGAAAAAGAATAAATCTAGCCATTGCTATTATTACACAGTAATACTTATGGTGAGATTCCTTCTAGAATCACAGCAACCTCAAGTGATATTAGACTCCACTGGGACTACTTGCGCCATAGAATTACTGGGACTCTGTTCTTGCATGCATACGTCTGTACAAACCATTGACAGCACGTTTTAGCCGCAGCAGTATCTACAATGCATTCAGAAAGTATTTAGACCCCTTCACCTTTTTCACATTTGTTACAGCCTTATTCTAAAATGGATTAAATACACAATTTCCCTCAATCTACACACAATACTACAAAATGACAAGATTTTTTTGCAAATGTACTACAACCCCCCCCCCCCCCCCCCCGAAATACCTTATTTTCATATTCAGACCCTTTCCTATGAGACTCGAAATTGAGCTCAGGTGCATCCTGTTTCCATTGAGCATCCTTGAGATGTTTCTACAACTTGATTGGAGACCACCTGTGGTAAATTCAATTGATTGGACATGATTTGGAAAGGCACACACCTGTCTATATAAACTCCCAGTTGACAGTGCATGTCAGAGCAAAAACCAAGCCATGAGGTTGAAGGAATTTTCCATAGAGTTCTGAGACAGGATTGTGTGGAGGTACAGATCTGAGGAAGGGTACCAAAATATTTCTGCAACATTGAAGGTCCACAAGAACACAGTGGCCTCCCATCATTCTGAAATGGAATAAGTTAGGAACCACCAAGAGTCTTCCTAGAGCTATCCGCCCGGCCAAACTGAGCAATCGGAGAAGGGCCTTGGTCAGGGAGGTGACCAAGAGCCCGATGGCCACTCTGTCAGAGCTTCAGAGTTCCTCTGTGGAGATGGGAGAACCTTCCAGAAGGACAACCTTCCAGAAGGACAACCATCTCTGCAGCACTCCACCAATCAGGCCTTTTACGGAAGCCACTCCTCAGTAAAAGGCACATGACAGCTCGCTTGGAGTTTGCCAAAAGTCACCTAAAGGACTCCAAGGCCATGAGAATTTTCTGGTCTGATAAAACCAAGATTGAACTCTTTGGGCTGAATGCCAAGCGTAATGTCTGGAGGAAACCTGGCACCATCCCTACGGTGAAGCATGGTGGTGGTAGCATCATGCTGTGGGGATGTTTTTCAGCGGCAGGGACTTGGAGACTAGTCAGTACAGAGAGATCCTTGATGAAAACCTGCTCCAGAGCTCTCCGGACCTCAGACTGGGGTGAAGGTTCCCCTTCCAACAGGACAACGACCTTAAGCACACAGCCAAGACAACGCAGGTGTGGCTTTGGGACAAGTCTCTGAATGTCCTTGATTGGCCCAGCCAGAGCCTGGACTTGAACATCTCTGGAGAGACCTGAAAATAGCTGTGCAGCAACGCTCCCCATCCAACCTGACAGAGCTTAAGAGGATCTCCAGAGAAGAATGGGAGAAACTCCCCAAATACAGTTGTGCCAAGCTTGTAGCATCATACCCAAGAAGACTTGAGGCTGTAGTCACTGCCAAAGGTGCTTCAACAAGGTACCGAGTAAAATGTGATATTTCAGTTTTTATTTTGAATACATTTGCAAATTTTGCTTTGTCATTATGGGGTATTCTGTGTAAATTGATGAGGATAAATTTTTTTTTTTTAAATACATTTTTTAGAATAAGGCTGTAACAAATCAATTTGTATTTGTCACATGCGCCAAATACAACAGTGAAATGTCTACTTACAAGCCCTTAAGAAAAAAAGTGTTAACTCTATTGTTAGTTAAGAAAGTATTTACTGAAATATACTGAAGTAAAAAATAAATAGATAAAATAAAAAATAATTAAGGAGCAACAATAAAATAACAGTAGTGAGGCTATACAGGGGATACCGGTACAGAGTCAATGTGCGGAGGGGGCACCGGTTAGTCCAGGTAATATGTAGGTAGAGGTAAAGTGACTATGCATGGATAATAAACAGAGTAGCAGAGTAACAGAGTAAAAATGGGGATGGGGACAATGCAAATAGTCCGGGTAGCCATTTGATTAAGTGTTCAGCAGTCTTACGGCTTGGGGGTAGAAGCTGTTAAGAAGCCTTTTGGACCTACACTTGGCCCTCCGGTACTGCTTGCCGTGAAGTAGCAGAGAGCAGTCTATGACTAGGGTGGCTTGAGTCTTTGGCAATTTTTGTGACACAGCCTGGTATAGAAGTCCTGGATGGCAGGAACCTTGGCCCCAGTGATGTACTGGGCCGTACACACTACCCTCTGTAGTGCCTTGCGGTCGGAGGCAGAGCAGTTGCCATACCAGGCGGTGATGCAACCAGTCAGAATGCTGGTGGTGCAGCTATAGAACGTTTTGAGGATCTGAGGACCCAAATCTTTTCACTCTCCTGCGGGGGAATAGGTTTGTCGTGCCCTCTTCACAACTGTCTTGGTGTATTTGGAACATGACAGTATGTTGGTGATGTGGACACCAAGGAACTTGAAGCTCTCAACCTGCTCCACTACAACCCCGTAGATGACAATGGGGGCGTGCTCGCTCCTCTGTTATCCTGGCACCACACTGCCAGGTCTTTGACCTCCTCCCTATAGGCTGTCTCATCGTTGTCGGTGATCAGGCCTACCACCGTTTTGGCGTCGGCAAACTTAATGATGGTGTTGGAGTCGTGTTTGGCCAGGCAGTCATGGGTGAACAGATAGTACAGGAGGGGACGGAGCACGCACCCCTGAGGGGCCCGTGTTGAGAATCAGCGTGGCAGATGTGTTGTTACCTACCCTTACCACCTGGGGGCGGCCCGTCAGGAAGTCCAGGATCCAGTTGCAGAGGGAGGTGTTTAGTTCCAGGGTCCTTAGCTTAGTGATGAGCTTTGAGGGCACTATGGTTTTGAATGTTGAGCTGTTGTCAATGAATAGCATTCTCACATAGATGTTCCTTTTGTCTAGGTGGGAAAAGGCAGTGTGGAGTGCAATAGAAATTGCATCATCTGTTGGGGTGGTATCCAAATTGGAGTGGGTCTAGAGTTTTTGGGATAATGGTGTTGATGTGAGCCATGACCAGCCTTTCAAAGCACTTCATGGCTACAGACCTGGGGTCTGAATACTTTCTGAATGGACTGTATATGGTTGAGTAACAGTGAAGGTAGAGGTCAGAGGTAATTGTTTGTAAACAATCACTGTCCTGAGAGCAGAGGTAACAGTGAGAGTATAGAGGACAGAGGTGAGTAACAATTAGGACAGTTGGGGTATAGAGGTCATAGTCCTACCAGCTGCTGAAAGCTCTCTTTCCATGGGTTGGGCTGCTCGTACTCCTCTGGGTTAATCTGGAAGAACTTCCCCGCCTCAGGGTGCATCATGGGACGCGTGTACTCAAACACATCCACGTACAGCCTCTTCCTGTGAAGCAAAGCAAGGCACACAGACAGACACCATCAGACAGGGTTACTTCACTATGTGATCTAGATTAGATTTTGTGCATCGGCTTGCTGAAACTGCTGATTAACTGAGTGGTGCGGGAGGGACTTGAATGGGGATGTCCATTCTATTGCTATGGTCTCACCATCCATCCATCCAGTCAGAACGAATGGCAGTGTGTCTCACCATCCAGACACACACAACCAGTCAAACCAGGCTGGTCTTGGCTCACTTCAACACCATCATCCCGGAAACTTTAGATCCACTACAAATCGCATACCGCTCCAACAGATCCACAGGTGGCATAATCTCAATCCACACTGCCCTTTCCCATCTGGACAAAAATAACACCTATGTGAGAATGCTATTCATTGACTACAGCTCAGCATTCAACACCATAGTGCCCACAAAGTGCATTACTAAGCTAAGGACCCTGGGACTAAACACCTCCCTCTGCAACTGGATCCTGGACTTCCTGACGGGCTGCCCTCAGGTGGTAAGGGTAGGCAACGACACATCTGCCACGCTGACCCACAACACAGGGGCCCCTAGGGATGCGTGCTCAGTCCCCTCCTGTACTCCCTGTTCACCCATGACTGCGTGGCCAAGCATAACTCCAACACCATCATTAGGTTTGCTGACGACACAACAGTGGTAGGCCTGATCACCGACAACGATGAGACCGCCTATAGGGAGGAGGTCAGAGACCTGGCAGTGTGGTGCCAGGACAACCACCTCTCCCTCAATGTGAGCAAGACAATGGAGCTGATCGTGGACTACAGGAAAAGGAGGGCCGAACAGGCCCACATTAACATGACAGGGCTGAAGTGAAGTGGGTTGAGAGTTTCAAGTTCATTGGTGTCCACATCACCACCAAACTACCATAGTCCAAACTCACCAAGACAGTCGTGAAGAGGGCACGACAACACATTTTCCCCCTCAGGACACTGAAGAGATTTGGCATGGGTCCCCAGATCCTCAAAAGGTTCTACAGAGGCACCATTGAGAGATTCCCGAATGGTTGCATCACCGCCTGGTATGGCAACTGTTCAGCATCTGACCATAAGGCTCTACAGAGGGTAGTGTGTATGGACCAGTACATCACTGGGGCCAAGCGTTCTGCCATGCAGGACCTATATACTAGGCGGTGTCAGAGGAAGGCCCAAAAAATTGCCAGAGACTCCAGTCACCCAAGTCATAGATTGTTCTCTCTGCTACCGCACGGCAAGCGGTACCGGAGCGCCA
Organism: Oncorhynchus clarkii lewisi; assembly: GCF_045791955.1. Classification (NCBI taxonomy): domain Eukaryota; kingdom Metazoa; phylum Chordata; class Actinopteri; order Salmoniformes; family Salmonidae; genus Oncorhynchus; species Oncorhynchus clarkii. The sequence continues at coordinate 72,273,648 of NC_092166.1, forward strand.
AGTCTAAATCCAAAAGGATCATTAACAGCTTTTACCCCCAAGCCATAAGACTGGTGAACAATTAATCAAATGGCCACCCGGACTATTTACATTGAAACCCCCCCCCCGCCCGTTTTTACACTGCTGCTACTCGCTGTTTATTATCTATGCATAGTCATTTTATCCCTACTTACATGTACAAATTATCTCAACTAACCTGTACCCCCCACACATTGACTCGGTACCGGTACCCCCTGTAACAGCCTCATTGTTATTTTGTGTTTCTTTTTATGAAATTTGTTTGTTTATTTAGTAAATATTGTCTTAACTATTTCTTGAACTGCAAAGTTGGTTAAGGGCTTGTAAGTAAGCATTTCATGCTAAGATCTACACCGGTTGTATTCTGTGCATGTGACAAATACAATTGAATTTGAAACAGACAGGCAACCAGACAGAGACACAGGGACAGCTGAACCAGCCACTCACCAGAGGATGGGGTCATTGGCCAGTTCACTGAAGCGTTTGCAGACACATGCTGCGCGACACAGGTCCTGCTCCAGCAGGTAGGAGAAGATCTTCAGAACCACCTCGTCTGGCAGCTTCTCCTCGAGGTAGTGCTCCGCAGGCGCTGCTAGTGGTGAAAGCAACGAGATGGACACTTTATTAATGGAGGTTTTTACACATCCAAAGTAATAACAGGAGCGGGACAGAAAGAATGTCCAACACAGAGCAGGGTCATTTTTAACCTCCAATTCTCATAACACGTTAACCAACATCTTCAACAACTCTCCAAAACCTTTGTCGTTGGTTTTACTCTATTGTGTATGTCATTGTGGTCTTTTAAAGTTTTTTTGTAAGATTAGCCAGAGGTGAGAAGTGACAGGACAATGATTCTAATAAATCAAAATTCAACAAAAAGTTAAAGATCAACGTATTATTTTACCTGGTAAATCTTGAGACTTTCCTGACACTCGGGCACGTTTTGCCCGATGGCCAAAGTCTTCTGTGGCTGAAGTGGAAGCACCCTGCGCATTAAAAATAAAAAGATGGTTATAAGCCTTGATAGCTTTGACACGTTTTGATAGAACAGACAGTGGTCATCTGCTTAAAACGACTGTATCAATTTTTCAGCATTGTTTTTAATAAATCAAATTCTTCAATTAATCACTACCACTAGTGAAATACTAATCAATTATGCAAAGACAAAAGATGAATTATCAAATTCAGCCCGTGGGTGAAAGGATGACATGCTAAAGACACCTTTGTGGGTGGAATGCATTTCCCACTGATATTGCTCAACAGTCTAGGTTATATTGTCTGCAATATGTCTTTATAACCAGTGGCACTCAACAGCCCGAGTTAAGTGAGCTGATTCATTATGGCAGATCCATGTTCAGCAGGCAAACAGATAGAAATGTCATGAGTAGAGCTAAAATTAGTCATTATTCTACATGTCAGAGGCATCATGTTTGTTTTACATAACACATGTGCACTATATAGGCAGCCATTTGGGACACATTCCATTCTAATGACTCACCTCCATGTTAGTCTTTGCTGGACACGCTGCTGTTCTCTTGGGTAGTAGAGACTTTCTTCGAAGTTGGTACGGACTATTCTGAGCTCCTGGACCTGATTCTTCTGCAACCATATCTGCAGGGACGTCCTCATCTGGAGAGGAAGAGAGGACACAGTCAAAACAACCATATCTGCAGGGACGTCCTCATCTGGAGAGGAAGAGAGGACACAGTCAAAACAACCATATCTGCAGGGACGTCCTCATCTGGATGAGAGGAAGACAGTCAAAACCCTCTTAGCTTAAGCTACGACAAGTAGAAATGTTACGGCTGCACCGTAGTGAGCTACATTTCCTCTGCACAGCGCTAAAATCTTTCACAGAGTACAGTTTTAGAAGTCGGCATGCCTCTCAGATCGCTGACTGACAGCAGAGTATTCGCCTTCATTCCGGTCAGTATCTTCTAAATAAAAGAGGAATACGTGAAGAATGAAGTAGCTAAGAGAAAACATTTCATGTAGTCCAAGGTCCCCTAGGAAACACTGCTTCCTACCCTGTCACAAGGTCTCCTAGGAAACACTGCTTCCTACCCTGTCACAAGGTCTCCTAGGAAACACTGCTTCCTACCCTGTCACAAGGTCCCCTAGGAAACACTGCTTCCTACCCTGTCACAAGGTCCCCTAGGAAACACTGCTTCCTACCCTGTCACAATAACTGCTCCTTGGCATTTTCATTTGTTGTCATGTCAAACACTGTATTCAAAGAACTATAGATTTAGAATAATCATTCTATTTCCATGATTCCAACAGTTCACCAAAGAGTTGTGCTCAAAATCACAAGTCAATCGCAAGTGCAACATTTTGGTAGAAAATAATGCCTAGACTGTTTGCCCATATCGTGTAGCCCTATGTGGCAGTGTGGAAATGACCTCAAATTAAAACTGTTTTATACTATTCAATTCAACCAAAAACTATCAGAATGGAGAAAGACCCATTGAAATCACTTATAATATGTGTGATGTAGGGTTGGCCCCATTTAGTCGACCAGTCGCAATTATTTGTATTCATTTTTTATGGTGCACAAGACACCTATCTGACTTGCGCCTGACTGAGTGGACTAATCCATTGCAGAGGCCATGTGGATGGCACAGTCCACCACTAAGACGTGATACTGAAATTGTATATGGTTATATTATATAAAAAAATGATGGTGCATCACTAATAAATCTAATATTATTTTATAACAAATGCACTCTCCCACATTGGATACAGTCGCTGTCCGCGGTTCTGAAACAATCTTCAGAGCACCGTAGAATTTGCGCCTTTCCCTATGTTGCTATGTGCATAATAGCAAAGTTAACCAGCATATTGAGATTGAGAACAATGCGGTGGAGGCAGCAGCAGCAGAGATAAGTAAACAGCCCTTGCATTAGCCTAATTGTCTAAGAAAAGTGAGGAGAGAAGAAATCAACTTAATTAGGTCTATAATCAATAACCCAACTTAAATGTGCCTGGCTTTATAAATCATCCCTATACAGTGGGGCAAAAAAGTATTTAGTCAGCCACCAATTGCAAGTTCTCCCACTTAAAAAGATGAGAGAGGCCTGTAATTTTCATCATATGTACACTTCAACTATGACAGACAAAATTAGAAAAAAAAATCCAGAAAATCACATTGTAGGATTTATTTGCAAATTATGGTGGAAAATATTTGGTCACCTACAAACAAGCAAGATTTCTGGCTCTCACAGACCTGTAACTTCTTCTTTAAGAGGCTCCTCTGTCCTCCACTCGTTACCTGTATTAATGGCACCTGTTTGAACTTGTTATCAGTATAAAAGACACCTGTCCACAACCTCAAACAGTCACACTCCAAACTCCACTATGGCCAAGACCAAAGAGCTGTCAAAGGACACCAGAAACAAAATTGTAGACCTGCACCAGGCTGGGAAGACTGAATCTGCAATAGGTAAGCAGCTTGGTTTGAAGAAATCAACTGTGGGAGCAATTATTAGGAAATGGAAGACATACAAGACCACTGATAATCTCCCTCGATCTGGGGCTCCACGCAAGATCTCACCCCGTGGGGTCAAAATGATCACAAGAACGGTGAGCAAAAATCCCAGAACCACACGGGGGGACCTAGTGAATGACCTGTAGAGAGCTGGGACCAAAGTAACAAAGCCTACCATCAGTAACACACTACGCCGCCAGGGACTCAAATCCTGCAGTGCCAGACGTGTCCCCCTGCTTAAGCTAGTACATATCCAGGCCCGTCTGAAGATTGCTAGAGTGCATTTGGATGATCCAGAAGAAGATTGGGAGAATGTCATATGGTCAGATGAAACCAAAATATAACTTTTTGGTAAAAACTCAACTCGTTGTGTTTGGAGGACAAAGAATGCTGAGTTGCATCCAAAGAACACCATACCTACTGTGAAGCATGGGGGTGGAAACATCATGCTTTGGGGCTGTTTTTCTGCAAAGGGACCAGGACGACTGATCCGTGTAAAGGAAAGAATGAATGGGGACATGTATCGTGAGATTTTGAGTGAAAACCTCCTTTCATCAGCAAGGGCATTGAAGATGAAACGTGGCTGGTTCTTTCAGCATGACAATGATCCCAAACACACCGCCCGGGCAACGAAGGAGTGGCTTCGTAAGAAGCATTTCAAATCAAATCAAATTTTATTTGTCACATACACATGGTTAGCAGATGTTAATGCGAGTGTAGCGAAATGCTTGTGCTTCTAGTTCCGACAATGCAGTAATAACCAACAAGTAATCTAACTAACAATTCCAAAACCACTGTCTTGTACACAGTGTAAGGGGATAAAGAATATGTACATAAGGATATATGAATGAGTGATGGTACAGAGCAGCATAGGCAAGATACAGTAGATGGTATCGAGTACAGTATATACATATGAGATGAGTATGTAAACAAAGTGGCATAGTTAAAGTGGCTAGTGATACATGTATTACATAAGGATACAGTCGATGATATAGAGTACAGTATATACGTATGCATATGAGATGAATAATGTAGGGTAAGTAACATTATATAAGGTAGCATTGTTTAAAGTGGCTAGTGATATATTTACATCATTTCCCATCAATTCCCATTATTAAAGTGGCTGGAGTTGAGTCAGTGTCAGTGTGTTGGCAGCAGCCACTCATTGTTAGTGGTGGCTGTTTAACAGTCTGATGGCCTTGAGATAGAAGCTGTTTTTCAGTCTCTCGGTCCCAGCTTTGATGCACCTGTACTGGCCTCGCCTTCTGGATGATAGCGGGGTGAACAGGCAGTGGCTCGGGTGGTTGATGTCCTTGATGATCTTTATGGCCTTCCTGTGACATCGGGTGGTGTAGGTGTCCTGGAGGGCAGGTAGTTTGCCCCCGGTGATGCGTTGTGCAGACCTCACTACCCTCTGGAGAGCCTTACGGTTGAGGGCGGAGCAGTTGCCGTACCAGGCGGTGATACAGCCCGCCAGGATGCTCTCGATTGTGCATCTGTAGAAGTTTGTGAGTGCTTTTGGTGACAAGCCAAATTTCTTCAGCCTCCTGAGGTTGAAGAGGCGCTGCTGCGCCTTCTTCACAATGCTGTCTGTGTGAGTGGACCAATTCAGTTTGTCTGTGATGTGTATGCCGAGGAACTTAAAACTTGCTACCCTCTCCACTACTGTTCCATCGATGTGGATAGGGGGGTGTTCCCTCTGCTGTTTTCTGAAGTCCACAATCATCTCCTTAGTTTTGTTGACGTTGAGTGTGAGGTTATTTCAAGGTCCTGGAGTGGCCTAGCCAGTCTCCAGATCTCAACCCCATAGAAAATCTTTGGAGGGAGTTGAAAGTCCGTGTTGCCCAGCAACAGCCCCAAAACATCACTGTTCTAGAGGAGATCTGCATGGAGGAATGGGCCAAAATACCAGCAACAGTGTGTGAAAACCTTGTGAAGACTTACTGAAAACATTTGACCTCTGTCATTGCCAACAAAGGGTATATCACAAAGTATTGAGATAAACTTTTGTTGTTGACCAAATACTTATTTTCCACCATAATTTGCAAATAAATTCATTAAAAATCCTACAATGTGATTTTCTGGATTTTTTTTCAAATTTTGTCTGTCATAGTTGAAGTGTACCTATGATGAAAATTACAGGCCTCTCTCATCTTTTTAAGTGGGAGAACTTGCAATTGGTGGCTGACTAAATACTTTTTTGCCCCACTGTATATCTACATAAATAAGACAGATCCTGCTTCTGTTGCCAGTTTGTTTGTTTAATAGCCTACTGATTCCATGAGCACCAAGCCTCATGCAACAGCAAATGTCAGATAAAGCAATTTCAATGATTGAGCTGTTTCTAATCTTTGCTAGGCTGTAATAAAGGCTTGACACATTTTTTACATTAGAACAGACTGGTATTACTTAACATTTATTCAGTGTTGTTTACACTGTTCCAAACAGGCAGACAAATAACTAATCTAACATCTGCACGCAGCTCTCGCTCCTACCCTCTTCTTATTGTTATTATTACAATCATCATTATAATAATGTAATGTTGTTATCAGTAGGCTTAGTATAGCAGCCTTGTGTAACCACCATCGAGCTGTCGGCCTAAGAGCACATCCTGTTTAGTCTTAATTCCGTAACTTATTGGGCCTATATTTCAATATATAGGCTACAATATCAATCAATCATTCATTCCATCACACAGCATACGAGACATTCATGCTTTGAAATGCAATCCAGGATTGTAGTTTAAAAATTAAACAAAAATGGAGCTTTGAATAATTAGCCTAAACAATAAATCAACCGCAATTCACGAATGCATGCAACCAATGTTATGCCGCTGTAATAAAAGGTTGATATATATAAAATAATATTAAAAATAAAACAATTAAGTTAAAACAGACTGTCTGATACACTTAATTAGTGTTGTTTACACTGTTTAAAAAAAATAGATTGTAATCTAACAGCAACTGTTTGGGCACAATACTCTAGGAATGCGTGATCCTATACTCTCGTTTATCTGGATTTCCAGTAGTTTCCACAACTAAGTCAAATGTCTTCCACAGATCTGACTTCCTTTTTCCCTCCTGGGCAACCAGTAAACATTCACCCGTTTCGAGTTTCTTTTTCACATGCGCCACATCCATTTTGCTGTCATGTGTTACTGTGTTTGTTATAACCAATTTATTGAGGTGATTATGATAGGCTTTAGCTCAGGCCATATTGTTCACATGCATGCGATGCTTACATGTTTCACATAAAGAGAGCTAGGGTTGAGCGAATAGGGAATGTTTTTCCTAAACAAATTAGGGATTTCAGTAACAGAACTTTTCAGTCAAACAAGTAAGTAACCAAATGGCTGAAATGATGTAGAGGCTTCAGCACGGACAGCACAATAAACACTTGCTGTGGTGCCTTTTCGCTGCAGTAGGGAGGAGATAGAGACAACGTGCACCAGTCACACACTGTCATTTGTTCTTTAAACAGTGTGACCATCAGGCTCTTTGAGTAATTTGTGAGTCTTTATTATCTAATCAAACAGTGTGCTTAAAGCATTAGACAAGGTCAGTGGGGCGGCAGGTAGCCTAGTGGTTAGAGCGTTGGGCCAGTAACTGAAAAGTTGCTAGATCAAATCCCCGAGCTGACAAGGCAGAAAACCCACTGTTCCTAGGCTTTCATTGAAAATAAGAATTTGTTCTTAATTGACTTGCTTAGTTAAATAAAAGGTCAAATAAATAAATAAATAAATAAAAGTACATACAGTGCCTTGCGAAAGTATTCGGCCCACTTGAACTTTGCGACCTTTTGCCACATTTCAGGCTTCAAACATAAAGATATAAAACTGTATTTTTTTGTGAAGAATCAACAACAAGTGGGACACAATCATGAAGTGGAACGACATTTATTGGATATTTAAAACTTTTTTAACATACAAAAACTGAAAAATTGGGCGTGCAAAATTATTCAGCCCCCTTAAGTTAATACTTTGTAGCGCCACCTTTTGCTGCGATTACAGCTGTAAGTCGCTTGGGGTATGTCTCTATCAGTTTTGCACATCGAGAGACTGACATTTTTTCCCATTCCTCCTTGCAAAACAGCTCGAGCTCAGTGAGGTTGGATGGAGAGCATTTGTGAACAGCAGTTTTCAGTTCTTTCCACAGATTCTCGATTGGATTCAGGTCTGGACTTTGACTTGGCCATTCTAACACCTGGATATGTTTATTTTTGAACCATTCCATTGTAGATTTTGCTTTATGTTTTGGATCATTGTCTTGTCGTCCCAGTCTCAGGTCTTTTGCAGACTCCATCAGGTTTTCTTCCAGAATGGTCCTGTATTTGGCTCCATCCATCTTCCCATCAATTTTAACCATCTTCCCTGTCCCTGCTGAAGAAAAGCAGGCCCAAACCATGATGCTGCCACCACCATGTTTGACAGTGGGGATGGTGTGTTCAGGGTGATGCGCAGTGTTGCTTTTACGCCAAACATAACGTTTTGCATTGTTGCCAAAAAGTTCAATTTTGGTTTCATCTGACCAGAGCACCTTCTTCCACATGTTTGGCGTGTCTCCCAGGTGGCTTGTGGCAAACTTCAAACGACACTTTTTATGGATATCTTTAAGAAATGGCTTTCTTCTTGCCACTCTTCCATAAAGGCCAGATTTGTGCAATATACTGTTGTCCTATGGACAGAGTCTCCCACCTCAGCTGTAGATCTCTGCAGTTCATCCAGAGTGATCATGGGCCTCTTGGCTGCATCTCTGATCAGTCTTCTCCTTGTATGAGCTGAAAGTTTAGAGGGACGGCCAGGTCTTGGTAGATTTGCAGTGGTCTGATACTCCTTCCATTTCAATATTATCGCTTGCACAGTGCTCCTTGGGATGTTTAAAGCTTGGGAAATCTTTTTGTATCCAAATCCGGCTTTAAACTTCTTCACAACAGTATCTCGGACCTGCCTGGTGTGTTCCTTGTTCTTCATGATGCTCTCTGCGCTTTTAACAGACCTCTGAGACTATCACAGTGCAGGTGCATTTCTACGGAGACCTGATTACACACAGGTGGATTGTATTTATCATCATTAGTCATTTAGGTCAACATTGGATCATTCAGAGATCCTCACTGAACTTCTGGAGAGAGTTTGCTGCACTGAAAGTAAAGGGGCTGAATAATTTTGCACGCCCAATTTTTCAGTTTTTGATTTGTTTAAAAAAGTTTGAAATATCCAATAAATGTCGTTCCACTTCATTCACTTGTGTCCCACTTGTTGTTGATTCTTCACAAAAAAATACAGTTTTATATCTTTATGTTTGAAGCCTGAAATGTGGTAAAAATGTCGCAAAGTTCAAGGGGGCCGAATACTTTCGCAAGGCACTGTATATACAATTTAAAATATTACATGACATTACATTTCCTAACACTTTACCCAATACATTTAGTGTGTTCTCTCAGACCACTACTCCACTATGTGGCGGAGGAATCAGAATTAGTTGGGTAACATAGATAAATAAGATGTTTTATTCATCTAATATGCTTATGTGAGATACTTGTCATTAGAATGTATCCTTTTGAACTATAGTGTTGGCAGTTGCACTTTTTTCTAAGCTGGGGCTCAGTCATTTGGGGCCCAGAGAGGGGAGAGGTCAGGCTTGTCGTTTACATGTCTCTGGTGCTATGCAGAATATCAGAAAGGGAAGAGGACTGGATGGAACCTTGCCTTCACATGTGAATGTATCTGTTAAACCATGTGAAGGGATGGCGTGATTAAGGGGGGAACCAATTAAGTCACTCCCCTCAGTGAGCTTGTCCAGGAGTGGGGAGAAGAGGGGGTTTACTTGAGATGGGAGTATATAGAGTTGACAATTGAGTTATGGCTTGGATGAGGTAATGTTTTGGTACTATAAAGTACCAGGAATGAGATTAGAACCTCGTTTTAGAGACCAAACTGAGAGATAATTATAGTGAATGCAATCTGGCTAAGGGATACTCCTTTCTCAAGTAAAAGGCCCTTTGTGAAGAGTTCCTAAGATCTGTGGTTCTTCATGTACAGTGAGGGAAAAAAGTATTTGACCCCTCTGCAAAACATGACTTAGTACTTGATGGCAAACCCTTGTTGGCAATCAGAGGTCAGACGTTTCTTGTAGTTGGCCACCAGGTTTGCACACATCTCAGGAGGGATTTTGTCCCACTCCTCTTTGCAGATCTTCTCCAAGTCATTAAGGTTTCGAGGCTGACGTTTGGCAACTTGAACCTTCAGCTCCCTCCACAGATCTTCTATGGGATTAAGGTCTGGAGACTGGCTAGGCCACTCCAGGACCTTCATTTTCTTCTTCTTGAGCCACTCCTTTGTTGCCTTGGTCGTGTGTTTTGGGTCATTGTCATGCTGGAATACCCATCCACGACCCATTTTCAATGCCCTGGCTGAGGGAAGGAGGTTCTCACCCAAGATTTGACGGTACATGGCCCTGTCCATCGTACCTTTGATGCGGTGAAGTTGTCATGTCTCCTTAGCAGAAAAACACCCCCAAAGCATAATGTTTCCACCTCCATGTTTGACGGTGGGGATGGTGTTCTTGGGGTCATAGGCAGCATTGCTCCTCCTCCAAACACGGCGAGTTGAGTTGATGCCAAAGAGCTCCATTTTGGTCTCATCTGACCACAACACTTTCACCCAGTTGTCCTCTGAATCATTCAGATGTTAATTGGCAAACTTCAGACGGGCATGTATATGTGCTTTCTTGAGTAGCGGGACCTTGCGGGCGCTGCATGATTTCAGTCCTTCACTGCGTAGTACGTTACCAATAGTTTTCTTGGTGACTATGGTCCCAGCTGCCTTGAGATCATTGACAAGCTCCTCCTGTGTAGTTCTGGGCTGATTCCTCACCGTTCTCATGATCATTGCAACTCCACGAGGTGAGATCTTGTATGGAGCCCCAGGCCGAGGGAAATTGACAGTTCTTTTGTGTTTCTTCCATTTGCGAATAATCGCACCAACTGTTGTCACCTTCTCACCAAGCTGCTTGGCGATGGTCTTGTAGCCCATTCCAGCATTGTGTAGGTCTACAATCTTGTCCCTGACATCCTTGGAGAGCTCTTTGGTCTTGGCCATGGTGGAGAGTTTGGAATCTGATTGATTGATTGCTTCTGTGGACAGGTGTCTTTTATACAGGTAACACGCTGAGATTAGGAGCACTCCCTTTAAGAGTGTGCTCCTAATCTCAGCTCGTTACCTGTATAAAAGACACCTGGGAGCCAGAACACTTTCTGATTGAGTGGGGGTCAAATACTTATTTCCCTCATTAAAATGCAAATCAATTTATAACATTTTTGACATATGTTTTTCTGGATTTTGTTGTTATTCTGTCTCTCACTGTTCAAATAAACCTACCATTAAAATTATAGGCTGATCATTTCTTTGACAGTGGGCAAATGTACAAAGTCAGCGGGTGATCAAATACTTTTTTCCCTCACTTTAAGTTGAGAGGGGTGTATCTTTGCTATAAAAGATCTCAGTTGCCATTATGTTGGGACTCAACAATTCATTATAGATAGTGAGGTGTTGAAAGTCAAAGGGCTATTGTAAAGCTCATATCATTAAATATTAAGTTTAAGTATAACTCTGACTGGTGTGTGGTTTGTAACTCTCCTCATTTGGTAAAACAGGAAATTGCCACGACAACTATCACATACAGTTGAAATCGGAAGTTTACATACACTTAGGTTGGAGCCATTAAAACTCGTTTTTCAACCACTTCACACATTTCTTGTTAACAAACTATAGTTTTGGCAAGTCGGTTAGGACATCTACTTTGTGCATGACACAGGTACTTTTTCCAACAATTGTTAAAAGACAGATTATTTCACTCACTGTATCACAATTTCAGTGGGTCAGAAGTCAACATACACTAAGTTAACTGTGCCTTTAAACAGCTTGGGAAATTCCAGAAAATTATGACATGGCTTTAGAAGCTTCTGACAGGCTAGAGTCAATTGGAGGTGTACCTGTGGAGGTATTTCAAGGCCTACCTTCAAATTCAGTGCCTCTTTGCTTGACATCATGGGAAAATCAAAAGAAATCAGCCAAGACCCCAGAAAAAAAATTGTAGACCTCCACAAGTCTGGTTCATCTTTGGGAGCAATTTCCAAACGCCTGAAGGTACCACATTCATCTGTACAAACAATAGTACGCAAGTATAAACACCATGGGACCACGCAGCCGTCATACCGCTCAGGAAGGAAACATGTTCTGTCTCCTAGAGATGAACGTACTTGGTGCGAAAAGTGCAAATCAATCCCAGAACAACAGCAAAGGACCTTTTGTAGCTGTTTCCTCCAGCATCTTCACAAGTATCTATATCCACAGTAAAACGAGTCCTATATCGGCATAACCTGAAAGGCCGCTCAGCAAGGAAGAAGCCACTGCTCCAAAACCGCCATAAAAAAGCCAGACTACGGTTTGCAACTGCACATGGGGACAAAGATCGTACTTTTTGGAGAAATGTCCTTTGGTCTGATGAAACAAAAATAGAACTGTTTGGCCATAATTACCATAGTTATGTTTGGAGGAAGAAGGGGGGTGCTTGCAAGCCGAAGATTACCATCCCAACTGTGAAGCACGGGGGTGGCAGCATCATGTTGTGGGGGTGCTTTGCTGCAAGAGGGACTGGTGCACTTCATAAAATAGATGGAATCATGAGGTAGGAAGATTATGTGGATATATTAAAGTAACATCTCAAGACAGTCAGAAAGTTAAAGCTTGGATGCAAATGGTCTTCCAAATGGACAATGACCCCAAGCATACTTCAAAGTTGTGGCAAAATGGGACAAAAAAAAGGACAATGAAGTCAAGGTATTGAAGTGGCCATCACAAAGAAATACAACCTGACATAAATAATTCTCTCTAGTATTATTCTGACATTTTACATTCTTAAAATAAAGTGGTGATCCTAACTGACCTAAAACAGGGAATTTTTACTAGGATTAAATGTCAGGAATTGTGAGAGAAAAAAAACGGAGTTTAAATGTATTTGGCTAACGTGTATAAACTTCAGACATCAACTGTATGTATTAAAACGTTCAAGTTTCAAACGATGAAGTATGTTTTCAAAATGCATAACCTACTACCTCCAGCTCATTGCAAAGTGGTGTGTGACATGCTGATGAAGCCTGCCTTCTGTTGCCGTTTGAGATGCTGCAGTATCTGCTCTCGCACTGTGACAGATACAGAGCAGAGAATCTATCTGTATGCTATGCTGTGTGATAAGATACAATATTTTAATTATGTACGCACGCGGCAATTTAATTCCACTAAGTTAACCAATAAGCATGTATTTCCATCAATTAATACGCTAAAAAGCATTATTTCACAATATAATTTCTCTCTTCTCCTTGACAATTGGCCGGGCTCAATTTTATTCATTGGCTTAACCATTTTTTTTTAAAAATAGTCCTAAAACCAGTTATTACCGCGTAACCAAAACCTGGTTAGAGAGAGAATAAATACAAGGATATTGGCCAGCGAAGCTAGCTGCTGGATGAGAACCCCTCCTGACAGAAAGGAAATGAGTAGTGAATTAAGTAACCCCACAACAGCTTGCTCACATCTGGGCACAGCCCTTTTGCCCACAAGGAGGAGGCTTAAACACATTTAGATGGGTTACAAAGATCTCCCTAGAGTGTAGCAACAACAACAGAGCCAGCCTCGATCCTATCATGTCTCTGTGCCAGCAGCAGCTTTATGACTATTTAACTCTCCTGATGAGAGGTCAGATTCTAGGCCTCGATCAGGAGCAACAAAAATGAAGAGCCGTTTGGGAAAGTAGGTTAATTGTAACACAAACAATAAAGAACATCGATCCCAGACCAGTCCTCCCACTACTAAACGTGTAATTTGTGACCTCCACTAGGTCTGAAAGACCATAAAAAGAAAACCACATCGTAGGTTCAGAAGCAGCAGGTCAGAACGTACCCCTGGAAAAGCCAAAAGGGTTATGCCTGGAAGACATAGGACAAATTATTTACATCAACATGACATTTATAGGAGCCTAAACGTCCTGTTGTACAAACAAGATATGTCAAATCAACTGGCTTGGTGAACTAGGCTACCTCTCAGGTCATCAGGGTCAGAAGAACTTCCATGTGTGTGTACATTGTGTAATTGTGTCACACAGAGACCCCCTAAAACCTTCCCTGTCAGATTGTATCAAGCCTAACCATAGGCACAAAAAATAGCTACATCATATGATAGGCCAATAATCAGCCATACATACATACATGTGGCTCTGGGCAAATATATATATATTTTACACAAAGAACAAAAATATAAACGCAACATGCAACAATTTCAAAGATTTTACTGAGTTACAGTTCATATAAAGAAATTGTCAATTTAAATCAATTCATTAGGCCCTAATCTACAGATTTCACAGGGGCATAGGCCCAGGGGGCCAAGGCCCACCCACTGGGGAGCCAGGCCCAGCCAATCAGAATGGGCTTTTCCCCATAAAACGGCTTTAGTACAGACAGAAATACTCCTCAGTTTCATCAGCTGTCTGGGTGGCTTGTCTCAGATGATCCCGCAGGTGAAGAATGTCCATTTCTTGTGTTTCTTGCCCAAGCAAGTCTCTTCTCATTATCAGTGTCCTTTAGTAGTGGTTAATTTGCAGCAATTTGACCTTGAAGGCCTGATTCACAGTCGTCTCCTCTGAACAGTTGATGTTGAGATGTGTCTGTTACTTGAACTCTCTCTTTATAGCACTTGATAATTTTTGCGACTGCACTTGAAGAAACTTTCAAAGTTATTGAAATGTTCCAGATTGACTGACCTTCATGTCTTAAAGTAATGATGGACTGTTGTTTCTCTTTGCTTATTTGATCTGTTGTCATAATATGGACTTTGTCTTATACTGAAGATGGCACTGTTTGGTAAACCACCGCTACCTTGTCACAACACCACTGATTGGTTCAAACGTATTAAGGAAAGAAATTCCACAAATTAACTTTTAACAAGGCACACCTGTTAATTGAAATGTATTTCAGGTGTCTACCTCCTCATGAAGCTGGTTGAGAGAATGCCAAGAGTGTGCAAAGCTGTCATCAATGCCAAGGGTGGCTAGTTTGAAGAATCTGAAATATTTTTTTGATTTGTGTAACACTTTTTTGGTTACTACATGATTCCATATGTGTTATTTCATAATTTTTATGTTTTCACTATTATTCCACAATGTAGAAAATAGTAAAAAAAATAAACAAAAACCCTGGAATGAGAAGGTGTGTCCAAACTTTTGACTGGTAACATATATAGAATTGAGACAGTCTGCTGTTCCCTGAGGAGGGAATGAATCCTATGACAACATTTGGGAGGGCTGCAACAGATGAAAAAAGTTCAGTCCCTTGTAGAAATGTTGCAGCCTTCTGGCAATTTTGCACAGAGCCTTCTAACAAGGCAGAGTAGGATATTTTCATTGGCTAAAACTTTCAAGCAGCTGTGTGGTGCTACTGAGCTTTCCCTCTGATTAGATTGTGTCACATGTAAAGCGCAATGCAGTCCATTGGGAGAACCATTCAAACTACATAGGCCTATACATGAAACACAGAATAAAATGAATGTCCCATAAAAAAGCTGACAGACCATATATTACAAATTGTGAAGATCAATTTCTGAAACGTATCGACCACTGTCTGCACAATCTAATGTGTTTGTTTATGACAAAAGACTGTTAACCTTTGACCATATTTGTAGACACACTCTTTACATCTCCTGCAATGACTGCAGACCGTTTACCTTCACCAGGTGAATAACAAAAGGTCCATTCTGCCTGGAGGATCCATAACGTATGAATCCATAGGCTAACTGTTGCCAATCAAAACCACCCAAGCTGGGAGCTCCTAGCTCCAGCAAACTGTCTGTTGCTCTGGTAGCAAGGCTGCTCTCCCAGGCTACTAGTCCAGTAACCACTACAAACACCGTCTCTGCTTAGCTCACTACAACATCATCTCTAGTCTTCTACAACAAGTGCATCCCAAACACAAGTGGCACTAAAGCAACTAACTCATTAGGCCTAAAAGCCGTACATACAGTCTATTCAAAACACAGTACACAGAAAAGCCAACAGATTCCCTGCTGTTGACAAACAACCATTACAAAGGACATAGTGTGTCGCATTGCACTCCACTTTTGTTTTAGCACAAAAAAATGCATCCTTGCTGGAAAAAAAACAAGACCAGAGTTCGGATCATGGGGATGGTGGGGAGGAGACAGTAAAGACCTCATCAGGAAGAAACAGGGTTCACTTAATCAAGACAGCCTAACGAAAGAGTATAGCTGCATTGTTCCTGTGCCCCACTAGTTAGTAATCAAACTGATCAATGGATATGGGCAGTAGGGCCAGGACAATACCAGTATTGTAATATTTTTTCCATGGCAAAAATGAAGACGTGAAGCACACTAAACTCTTCGGTCCTTTAAAAACCTGCTGTATGTAAAATAGTGTGCTATAGCTTGGAAAATAAATACATGTGACTTTAGATGACAACATAATGATGTTTGTTTCCAACATTAAGTCCGCTTCTTGTTTTGTTTCCTTGCCGAGTATCACGATACTGGCATCATCCCGACCCTGTTTTAAAGACTTTGCCAAATTGTGATAAATAACATTTCAGGTTTTTAGGGTACAAAAACAAAGGCGGCTCTAATTTAATAGGATACCATGGATTGGGAACAGTTTAAGAGGTGGCAGCATGACCAAAAACAAAACAGTGTTCCTCTCTTTCAGGCCGATGAAGAATGCAAATGTCTATATGTAGGCCTGTAATCTGTAGTATTGAGAGCTCAGATCACAAGTGACAGCATCAAACACTCTTATTGCACTTCATAGCTGTGTTTCCCTAAGGCTGCTTTTAGACAGGCAGACTAATTCTGATTTTTTTTTTCACTCATTGTTCAAAAGACCAATCAGATCAGCTCTGAAAAGATCTGATGCGATTGGTCAAAATATCAATTAGCAGGAAAAAATATAAGAATTGGCTGCATGTCTAAACACCCTAAATACTTAATTAGGAAAATACACATTAGTACAGAGTGCCCTCTTTTCTAACAATTGGAGGTAGTCGTATTAAAAAAGGATGTGGTAGTACCTCTCTGCTTGGTCATGCTGTCACATGATGAGTACCCCATAACTTATACCCAATTTATTTTAGATGTCATTTTGACCAATCAGATCAGCGCCTTTGCCAATAATTGGCCAACGCAGCCAATATAGCCTAGCTAGCATTACATGTACCTCTTCACTTCGGAGGCCTCAAACCATCATGTGAACAGCTGCCTTGACTATTTTGAAGCCTCCTCAACCACCGTGACTTGTATGGCTTATCCTATTACTGATCATACTTACACGTTAATGTTCACAAAAACGTAGCTGGCAAATTGACTCAAATCTAATTAGACCAAGAAAAATGAGAATCATCTAGCTAACGTTCGCACCAAAATAGAGAGGAGTATGTTAGCACTCAAAAAGCTCTGACGGTCGGTCCCAAGTGAATTTCCCCTGCTTTTGTGAATTAGCTCGCTTTGTCTAACCATCAGCTGTCAACGTACCAGTAACTAGACGATTGCTGTCATCGGTGATTGTCGCACATAGAACCTAAACGTTGTTTACATTTGAAAGGTTAGCTTTCGTAAGAGTGCCTGGTTACCCCATTGTGTGCCTCGGTACAACGCCGGTGGGTGTCCTCAGACATAGATACTAATCCTAACACAACCAGGCCTTGGTTAAGGTGTTGAGACGCCGGCACAGACAAATGTGTTAGTTACTTTAGATGCGTCAAGCGAATTTAGCACGCTACTAACGTTAGCTGTCTACGCCAACGAGAGTAGCTAGCCTTAGCCACAGCTAAAACGTGATTTATTCATCTAGTTATTTTCTCTACAATTTGTGACCAGCAACAGTAGCTAGCTGCATTGGCTAGATGGTTAATGTTAGCTAGCTAACCAGCCAACAAATCACAACTCTAGAGAACGCAACATTGTTTAAACTAGTAACGGGGAATACGTAATGACAGGAAACTAAAATTGTCCTCTACATAATGTGCAAATAACAATTAAGTAATGTTCACTTCGACAATTTCCTAATTGTTATTTAAACAAAGGCGTAGCTACTAGCTAGTTGGCTAGCTAGCCGTCTACCGATAACGTCCGTCATGTGTTGCCAATTTGCTCGTTACGTTAACGTACTACTAGTTCACTTAGCTGGCTAACTTTATACCAGTAAAAACTAACGTTAGCGAGACTAGAAAGACTAAGACATCTACAAGAGACTGACTAACCATTATTTACAATGTGTTTGAGTATTCTCTTCTACGATCTGTAGCTAGTCAAGATCAGCAAGGACTAGTTTAGGTCTAGGAACAAACCAAACAAAGCGCGGCCTTAAGGATTGCGGACAGAGCAAGATGCCTCGATGTTTCCTACCGTCTCAACCAAAACGGAAATGTTTTCAACCCTAATTTTG
This sequence comes from Oncorhynchus clarkii lewisi, assembly GCF_045791955.1. Taxonomy (NCBI): domain Eukaryota; kingdom Metazoa; phylum Chordata; class Actinopteri; order Salmoniformes; family Salmonidae; genus Oncorhynchus; species Oncorhynchus clarkii. The sequence continues at coordinate 72,291,648 of NC_092166.1, forward strand.
AAAATCAACCTGACAACACGCAATCGTTCAACTTGAGTCAACAAGTCACGTAATTAACGTGTCTGTAAAGGTTTGAAATGGGCCCAATTAGCTTAGCGACTACATTAAATGCATTACCTCTTTCCTGGTTGTTCCTTTCCGGCTGTACCGGGCGCGGCCTCGACACTCGCCTGGGTCTTCTGCTGGTTGCTCTGACGGAGTTCATTTGGGGTATTTAGAATTTAAAAGAAAAACCGAACCCTTCGCTGCAGTTGGAACGACGTCTAAGCACGCAATCTAAAATGTTTTTTTCTTAAACATTGCTCAATAAGTCACCCCTTTCCTGCGGCTTGAGAAAAAAATGTATATATTTGCGTTGCCCCTGCAACCCTTGCTCAGCTGCGTTTTGCTATTGCAGGAGGAGCCATTAGCGCAGAGACCGTCCGACAACAAGAAAATTGAACATCAATCACATGGGAAGAACTTCCACCAATAGCACATCGTAGTTCGACGTTTTTTCTTGCCACTGCAAACATGAATGTGTGTCTGAAAATGGCTGAGAATGAAACAAAGTATATTATGGGCTCACGTTACCTCTAAACTATTATTAGCCTACTGTAGCCTAATAATCACTATTATGTGTGATAGTTCTAGGCTGGAACCAAACCCGACACACCCTGTGAGTCTCCTGTTCAGAACAGCCTTTCGAGATATATAGACATTATTCAGTACAGGGGGCTAGTAACCCACAATAGGGATTGAAGAACATATGGCTAAAGAAGCCCACTCCATTTCAAAGTATTATTTGCCAATTCATCTATCGGAAAATAGAATTGGTCAATGTGGGTTCCTTGTGTTGTCTGAAGTAGAAGCCAGTATAGATTTATTATTACAGTCCTGACATATCTGGCACAATGCCTTGCATAACGATGTCTAAACAAGCATCTAATTGACTCCTGTAGGATAGACTGGATTACCCTTTTCTTTCCCCCCTGACAACACAGGATTGTGCACAGGGTTTGGATAACAGGTGGGCTAGAGGGGTCATCAAATCAGGGCCCCTCAGAAGAATTTTAATACCAATATGCCCCCCCCCACAATTTTCAAAGATATCAATGTGTGGGACCCATAAGACACCTCGTCGTGCACCCCAAGAGTCAATGTGCAATTCAAACCCTGAGTTTGTGTGCCACTGCCAGTGATTGACTCAGTGCTTAGAAGGAACAAATAAGCCTACAGACAGACATCACTACTCCTGTACATGGTCTTTCTCACAGCTCAGCTGTCTATGTAAATCACTGTAATAAAAACATACTTTATCAATCACCAGTGCTGAACTTCACCTCACAGCTGAGGTCTTCTCCTTTGTGGTCAGCTGTCATTAATTTTAGTTCCTGACTGACAGCTGTATAGACCACATGTTGTGTGGTTGGTGGCTGGATGATTGTGACCCAAATGGCACTCTATTCCCTATTTAGTGCACTACTTTTAAACAGGGCTCATAGGTCATTTGGGATGCAGGCACTGATGCCCATGGCAAATAGTGTCTGTTAAGTCATTGGCATCATTGAACTACAACAAGAGGTGGCCACATTTTATGCATAGGGATTGATGGGTCTCTCTGACTGAGCATATCCAGCAGTAGGCCGTCCTGCTACTAATTCTGAGCTCTAGTGTTAATTATTGAGAGAATGCTCAGGTCTCATTGAATGCTCTTTGTACTTGTGTATTTGTCATAGTATGGTAAACATTCTGAGAGTTAGATATTGAGTTTCAATGCCTTTATTCAATGGGCAGTTTATTTGTGAAATTTCTGAACAAAGCTCATTCATGATTAAATATTTCAGTGAAATAGTGATCATTCAAGTGTTAATGTGTGGGACCTTGAATGCAGTGTTTCTCCTATATTAATTTAGCAGTGGCGGGCCGCCGCAAAATGTTTAGGATTGCAGGAAATTATGAGCTTTGAAACTGCATTTAAAAAAAAAAAATCAGCCCCGTGGCAAAATGTGTAGGAATGCAGGAAACAAGCAACATTTTGTCTCTGAGACCAAGAGGTGAGCCTCTAAAATCTTTGGTCGGAAGCCGCGCAATTGGCCATGCCCGCCCTGCGCTAACTTTGCCACCGCTGCTGAAAAAAGTCCTAGGGGAAACACTGGAATGGCATCATGAATAATATACATTTGACTGAGAGGAGGTAGCCTATCTATTCATGTAATCTAGTCTAGTGAATGTTCACTCACAGATGGAGCCATATTGAGGCATCATGCTCTGATTTCCTCATTGCGAAGGGTTAGTAATGTCACGTAGGAAAGAACGCCATCTGTTGGGAGGTAATGATGATGCCACGTAAACCTCAAACCTAGGACTGCCCCCTGTGGTGTATTCATTAGTCAGACAATGTTGCTAACAGTTGCAAACTTTTGCAATGGAAGCTGTTTACTCCAAACCAAAAGATCAGGGGTGTATTCATTATGGAAACCGTATACCATTTAAGAAGCAAACGATACGGGGAGGAACCTACCTGAATTTGTTCAATAAAAACTCTTGTTTACATTTTCCTTTGGAGTAAACGGTCTCTGTTGAAAAACTTTTTGCAACAGAATCTGTGTAATGATTACACCCCAGATGTCATATAATGAAAAGAGGTACATATCACAGATGGATGCAAATCTTCTACTGATTTGTTTTTTTCTAATTGTTCAATCCTTTATGGGCTGTGGGAAGAGACTACTAATTGTTCCAGTCTCAGTCAGCTCCCTCTTTGACAACAGCAATATCAACAGCACCATCAACAAACTACAGCAGCAGTGAGATACCCACTCTGCTCAAAGGCCCAGTGCAGTCAAAACCTTGATTACTTGGGTTTTATATTTCCATACTATGAGGTTGGAATCATACTGTGAAATTGTGCTGTTTGAAAAGACCGCCTGAAATGTCAGCCTGTTTTGGTGGGAAGGAGTTTTGGCCTTCCATGGTGACATCACCATGCAGTAAATTAGTTAATAGACCAATAAGAAAGAGTTCCAAATTTCTCAGCTAATTTTCTGTTTTCTCCTCACCACTCAAACCACTCCCAGACAGTCCTAGCAAAATTCTTGCTTGAGAAATTGCTCTTAGCTTAGAAACTATTTTTGTTTGTTTTTGACCATTTTAATGGAAAACAATCACAGTAAGGTACTTAATTGATACCCAGCAATGATTTGATATTAAGATAAAACGGCTGCATTGAACCTTTAATCACCATCAAATGCACATCACACTACTGCTCCCGGGTGGCACAGCGGTCTAAGGCCCTGCATCTCAGTGTTAGAGGTGTCACTACAGACCCTGGTTCAGCGGTCTGAGGCACTGCATCTCAGTGTTAGAGGTGTCACTACAGACCCTGGTTCAGCGGTCTAAGGCCCTGCATCTCAGTGTTAGAGGTGTCACTACAGACCCTGGTTCAGCGGTCTAAGGCACTGCATCTCAGTGTTAGAGGTGTCACTAGACCCTGGTTCAGCGGTCTAAGGCACTGCATCTCAGTGTTAGAGCTGTCACTACAGACCCTGGTTCAGCGGTCTAAGGCCCTGCATCTCAGTGTTAGAGCTGTCACTACAGACCTTGGTTCAGCGGTCTAAGGCACTGCATCTCAGTGTTAGAGGTGTCACTACAGACCCTGGTTCAGCGGTCTAAGGCACTGCATCTCAGTGTTAGAGGTGTCACTACAGACCCTGGTACAGCAGTCTGAGGCACTGCATCTCAGTGTTAGAGGTGTCACTACAGACCCTGGTTCAGCGGTCTAAGGCACTCCATCTCAGTGCTTGAGGCGTCACTACAAACACCCTGGTTTGATTCCTGGCTGTATCACAACTAGCTGTGAATGGGAGTCCCATAGGGGGGTGCACAATTGGCACGGGTTTGGCCGGTGTAGGCCATCATTGTAAATAACAATTTGTTCTTTAACTGCCTTGCCTAGTTAAATAAAGGTTCAATAAAAAATTGCTGTGTATTTCTTACATAATCTTATCTCTTTGCTGTAGTGTATAGCCATTAAATAATATTTTGTAAGAGAGGGCATTCCTTCATTCCTTGCATGTTCCCTGTGTGTGTGTGTGTGTGTGTGTGTGTGTGTGTGTGTGTTGTCCTGTCACACACACAATACACAACCTTAGAACACAATGTCAGTCTGTATTGCAATACCGTTTTACACCGGGGCCCAATGCTGGACATGATAACTTAAAACCCACTAGAGTCGATGTCCGCACCCCCACTGAAATTTAATTAGCATAATAACAAAATCCCCATTAAAATATGTCAGTTTAAGCTAGAGATAAGCTAGAGAAGCCAGCAGAACATCCCACCTCAGATCCTGACCATAGCCTCGACATCACAGCAGGACAGATAAATGAAGAACCCCAAGCCCAGGGGACCCCACGCCCTCCTAGCACCCCCCCCCCCCCCCCCCCGTCAAACAAGCCACAGATCATCAAACAAGAAATATATACAAGAAAATACACTTTTTCCCAAACACACAGTGTCTAAACTCTAGTGTCCAAACACCCAGCGTGCCCTAGACCTTCTGTATGAGGACCAATTAGGGTCACCCAGCCAAATAATGATAAACACAGGCACAGCACTCAAGGGAGTGATTGAAAAGGCTTCTACTACATTCCTCCACGCACAAGTGGTTATCTCAACCCTGCTACCACAAAAAGACTTCTACCCTGCTACCATGCAGCGGGTAAACGCAAGTATTTCCCGTGACTGTGCCTCAAAATCTAATGTTTACCTGGCTCACCACTCCACCCTGGACTTGAACAGCCTTTATGACCAGGTCTACCTATACAAGGCAGCAGTGCCCACCTTCACCAGGACCCTAAAGGACATCGCCCTCAACCGCAGCCCTAACAACTCACACAGGAGCAACAGTTCAACGGACACCCCGCCCAGACCAGCGAGACACTCTCCCAGACCTGCAGGACCCCCCAGGACCTACACCTAGAGGATCAACGCTGAGAGGACCTACATCCAGACCACAGCACCACCAGCCACATCCACACCCCCACCCAGACCAATCAATACTCCCCCAAACCAACCATGCCCACACCCCATGCCCACACCTCTCCTCAGGCCCACTCAGATCAGACCTATGCCCCTCCTGCCCCCCAACTCTGCAAAGAGGGCCTCAACATGAAAATCACACATACGCCCAGGCCGTGAGCAGGCAAACAGAAGCAACCCCACTCTTACACTAGCCCAAGCCATTGGCATGTATCAGATGCTCAGCAGGCTCTGCTCATACTTACTGGTCTGAGGCCAAACCACAGGACTAACAACATTGGATACTTTATGGAACACAAACCTTCACTATCTCATCCTGGAATATCCAAGGCCTAAAGAGCAGGAACCTGGAATTCACTAAAAAATTAGAAATACAGACATTGTCATCCTACAAGAAACATGGTATAGAGGAGACGGACCCACTGGTTGCCCTCTAGGTTACAGAGAGCTGGTAGTTCCATCTACCAAACTACCAGGTGCGAAACAGGGAAGGTACTCAGGGGGGTATGCTAATCTGGTATAGAAAAGACCTAACTCATCTATTATTTATTTATTTATTTTATTTCACCTTCATTTAACCAGGTAGGCCAGTTGAGAACAAGTTCTCATTTAAAACTGTGACCTGGCCAAGATAAAGCAAAGCAGTGCGACAAAAATAACTACACAGAGTTACACATAAACAAACGTACAGTCAATAACACAAAATAAAATTTAAAAAAGAACAATTATTACATGAACTATTACATTAATCAAAACAGAAACATTTGGCTTGAAATTCAAAAGGGCATTTAATTTTTTTAACTAGGAAAGTCAGTTAACAACTAATTCTTATTTACAATGACGGCCTACCCCGGCCAAACCCAGATGACACTGGGCCAATTGTGCACCACCTTATGGGACTCCCAATCACAGCCAGATGTGATGCAGTCTGGATTCGAAACAGGGACTGCAGGGATGCCTCTTGCACTGAGATGCACTGCCTTAGACTGCTACGCTACTCGGGAGCCCAATGATCTCAACAGAGAAAAATGTCCTCCTGTGTGCTACCTATAGTCCCCCCATTAGAATCCCCATACCTTAATGAAGACAGCTTCTCCATCCTAGACGAGGACATCAATCCTTTCCAGGGACATCTACTAGTCTGTGGTGACCTAAATGCCAGAACTGGACAAAAACCTGACACCCTTAACACACAGGGGGACAAACGCATACCTGGAGGTGACAGCATTCCCTCCCACATATGCCCCACCCCCCTTAGACACAACTACGACAACATAACCAGCAAAAACAGGTCACAACTCTTGCAGCTTTGTTGCACGCTGGGTAAGTGCATAGTCAACGGTAGGCTTCGAGGGGACTCCTACGGTAGGTACACCTATAGCTCATCTCTTGGCAGTAGTATTGTAGACTACGTTATCCCCGACCTCAACCCAGAGTCTCTCAGAGCGTTTACAGTCAGCCCACTGACACTCTCATCAGATCACAGCAAAATCACAATCTACTTGAACGGAGTAAGAATCAAGCATGAGGCATCAAAGCCGAACAAACAACATACTATTAAGAAATTGTATAGATGGATGGAGGGTAGTGTATTAACCTATCAACAAACAATTGGCCAACAACATAACTTAGAAGTAGAAAGCCTGAACAATATATTTGACCTTTCAGGTGACATATCAAACGTAAGTTCTGGCAGAAAACCTAAGACAACTAACAATGAGAAATGGTTTGATGAAAAATGTAAAAACCTAAGAAAGAAATTGATTAAACCTATCCAACCAAAAACACAGAGAACCAGAAAACCTTAGCTTACGCCTTCACTATGGTGGAACACAAAAACAATACGGAAATACACAAAGAAAAAAGGAACAGAATGACAGAAAACAGCTCATTGTGATTGAGGAATCCATATAATCAAATCACTTCCTGGAAAATTGGAACACACTAAACAAACAACACAAAGAGCTATCTATCCAAAATGGAGATGTATGGATAAACCACTTCTCCAACCTTTTCGGCCATATAACAAAGAACCAAGGGCAAAAAACATATAGCAGTGCATTCAGAAAGTATTCAGACCCCTTGACGTTTTCCACATTTTGTTACGTTACAGCCTTATTCTAAAATGGATCAAATCAAATATATTCCTCATCAATCTACACACAATACCCCATAATGACAAAGCGAAAATAGTTTTTTTGAAATGTTTGCTAATTTATTAAATGTAAAAAACAGAAATACCTTATTTACATAAGTATTCAGATCCTTTGCTATGAGACTCAAAATTGAGCTCAGATGCAGCCTGTTTCCATTGATCATCCTTGAGATGTTCCTACAACTTGATTGGAGTTCACCTGTGGTAAATTCAATTGATTGGACATGATTTGGAAAGGCACACACCTGTCTATATAAACTCCCACAGTTGACAGTGCATGTCAGAGCAAAAACCAAGCCATGAGGTCAAAGGAATTGTCCATAGAACTCCGAGACATGATTGTGTCGAGGCACAGATCTGGGGAAGGGTACCAAAAAATGTCTGCAGCATTGACGGTCCCCAAAACATAGTGGCCTCCATCATTCTTAAATGGAATAAGTTAGGAACCACCAAGACTCTTCCTAGAGCTATCCACCCGGCCAAACTGAGCAATCGAGGGAGAAGGGCCTTGGTCAGGGAGGTGACCAAGAATCCGATGGTCACTCTGACAGAGCTCCAGAGTTTCTATGTGGAGATGGGAGAACATTTCAGAAGGACAACCATCTCTGCAGCACTCCACCAATCAGGCCTTTATGGTAGAGTGGCCAGACGGAAGCCACTCCTCAGTAAAACGCACATGACAGCCCACTTGTAGTTTGCCAAAAGGCACCTAAAGACTCTCAGACCCTGATAAACAAGATTCTCTGCTCTGATGAAACCAAGATTGAACTCTTTGGCCTGAATGCCAAGCGGAGGAAGGAGGAAACCTGGCACCATCCTTACAGTGAAGCATGGTGGTGTTAGCATCCTGTTGTGGGGAAGCTTTTCAGCGGCAGGGACTGGGAGATTGGTCAGGAGCAAAGAAAAGATTAACGGAGCAAAGTACTGAGAGATTCTTGATGAAAACTTGCTCCAGAGCGCTCAGGACCTCATTCTGGGGTGAAGGTTGATCATCCAATAGGACAACGACCCTAAGCACACAGCCAAGACAACGCAGGAGTGGCTTCGGGACAAGTCTCTGAATGTCCTTGAGTGGTCCAGACAGAGCCTGGACTTGAACCCAATCAAACATCTGGAGAGACCTGAAAATAGCTGTGCAGCAACACTCCCCATCCAACCCGACAGAGCTTGAGAGGATCTGCAGAGAAGAATGGGAGAAACTCCCCAAATACAGGTGTGCCAAGCTTGTAGCGTCATACCCAAGAAGACTTGAGGCTGGAATCGCTGTCTAAGGTGCTTCAACAAAGTACTGAGTAAAGGGTCTGAATACTTATGTAAATGTAATATTTCAGCTTTGTATTTTTTATGAATTTGTTCAAATTTCTTAACCTGTTTTTGCTTTGTCATTATGGGGTATTGTGTGTAGATTGATGAGGGGGGGAAAAAACGATTTAATACATTTACGAATAAGGCGTAACGCAACAAAATGTGGAAAAAGGCCAGGGGTCTGAATACTTTCCGAATACACTATACATGACAATTTACAAAACTTAGAATCAGCTATTAAAGACTAGCAGAACCCACTGGACTCTCCAATTACATTGGTTGAGCTACAGGATAAAATGCAAACCCTCCAACTCAAAAAGGCCCGTGGTGTTGATGGTATACTAAACAATATTCAAATGGGCAATTCTTAAACTCTTCAACATCATCCTCAGCTCTGGCATATTCTCTAATATTTAGAACCCCAATCCACAAAACTGGAGACAAATTTGACCTCAATAATTACCTTGAACTATGCGTCAGCACCAATATCAGAAACAATCCTCTGCAGTATCATCAAATCAACATTTATTTGTCACGTGTGCCGAATACAACAGGTGTAGACCTACAGTGAAATGCTTACTTACAGGCAGGCTCTAACCAATAATGCAAAAAAGGTATTAGGTGAACAATAGGTAAGTAAAGAAATAAAACAGTAAAAAGACCGTTTAAAACAGTAGAGAGGCTATATACAGTAGAGAGGCTATATACAGTAGCGAGGCTATATACAGTAGAGAGGCTATATACAGTAGCGAGGCTATATACAGTAGAGAGGCTATATACAGTAGAGAGGCTATATACAGTAGAGAGGCTATATACAGTAGAGAGGCTATATAGAGAGGCTATGTACAGTAGTGAGGCTATATACAGTAGAGAGGCTATATACAGTAGAGAGGCTATATACAGTAGAGAGGCTATATACAGTAGAGAGGCTATATACAGTAGAGAGGCTATATACAGTAGAGAGGCTATATACAGTAGTGAGGCTATTACAGTAGAGAGGCTATATACAGTAGAGAGGCTATTACAGTAGAGAGGCTATATACAGTAGAGAGGCTATTACAGTAGAGAGGCTATTACAGTAGCGAGGCTATATACAGTAGAGAGGCTATTACAGTAGCGAGGCTATATACAGTAGAGAGGCTATATACAGTAGAGAGGCTATATACAGAAGTGCGGCTATTACAGTAGAGAGGCTATATACAGTAGAGAGGCTATATACAGTAGTGAGGCTACATGCAGACACCGGTTAGTCAGGCTGATTGGAGGAGTATGTACATGTATACATGGTTAAAGTGACTATGCATATATGATGAACAGAGAGTAGCAGTAGCATATAGAGGGGTTGGCGGGTAGTGGGACACAATGCAGATAGCCTGGTTAGCCAATGTGCGGGAGCACTGGTTGGTCGGGCCAATTGATGTAGTATGTACATATGTACATCAACAGCAGACTCCAACATTTTCTCAGTGAAAACAATGTCCTGAGCAAATGTCAAATTTGCTTCTTACCAAAATACCGCACAATAGACCACGTGTACACTCTGCATACCCTTATTAACAAACAAACAAAAGTAAAGTCTTCTCATGCTTTGTTGATTTCAAAAAAGCTTTTGGCTCAATTTGGCAAGAGGGTCTGCTATACAAATTGATGGAAAGCGGTGTTGGGGGGAAAGCATATGACATTATAAAATCAATGTACACAAACAACAAGTGTGCAGTTGAAATGGGCAATAAACACACAGATGTCTTTCCTCAGGGCAGTGGGGTGAGACAGGGATGCAGCTTGAGCCCCACCCTCTTCAGCATGTATATCAATGAATTGGCGAGGCCTCTAGAACAGTCTGCAGCACCTGCCCTCACCCTACTGGATTCATAAATCAAATGTGTACTGTTTGCAGATGATCTGGTGGTTCTGTCCCCAACCAAGGAGGGCCTACAGCAGCACCTAGATCTTCTGCCCAGATTCTGTCAGACTTGGGCCCTGACAGTGAATCTCAGTAAGACAAAAATAATTGTGTTCCAAAAAAGGTCCAGTAGCCAGGCAACATACAAATTCTATCTAGCCACTGTTGCCCTAGAGCCCACACCTACCTCAGCTTATACATCAACACCACAGGTAACTTCCACAAGGCTGTGAAAGATCTAAGAGACAAGGCAAGAAGGACCTTCTATGCCATCAAAAAGGAACATAAAACTCAACATCCCAATTAGGATCTGGCTAAAAGTACTTCAATCAGTTATCAAACCCATTGCCTTCTATCCCTTCTTGAAATGGGACAAACACCCAATTGAAAAAATATACTTAGTGTACAACGCAAAACCCCAAACAATCCATGCAGAGCATAATTTGGACAATACCCGCTAGTTATCAAAATCCAGAAAAGAGCTGTTAAATTCTACAACCACCTAAAAGGAAGCGATGCCCACACATTCCACAATAATGCCATCAGCTACAGAGATATGAACCGAGAGAAGTGTCCCCTCAGCCAGGTGATTCTGGGGCTCTATTCAGAAATGCAAATAGACCCTACAGCCTCAGGACAGAAACACATTTCGACCAACCAAATTATAAGGAAGCAAAAACATAACTATTTGACACACTGGAAAGAATCAATCAAATAACAGAGGAAATGTGAATACTATCTGACCCTGAACAGAGTACACAGTGACAGAATACCTGACCAATGTGACTGACCCCAAATTTATGAAAATTTGTACAGACTGAGTGAGCATAGCCTTGCTATTGAGAGAGGCCGCCAGAGGCAGAAGACAGGCTATGTGCCCACAAAATAAGGTGCACTTGCTAAACTCCTGCCAAATTTATGACCACTTTAGAGATATATATTTCCCACAGATCACACAGACCCACAAAGAATTTCAAAACAAATCAAACATTGATAAACTCCCATATTTGTTAGGCGAAATACCGCAGTGTGCAATCACAGCAGCATGATTTGTGGCCCGTTGCCATGAGAAAAGGGCAACCAGTGAAGAACTATCAACATTGTAAATACCACCTGTATTCATCTGTTTATTTATTTTCCCTTCCAAACTTCAACTACATTCACATTGTTACAACACTGTACATAGCCAATAATATAACATTTAAAATGTCGATATTCTTTAAAAACTTTTGTGAGTGTTTACTGATGTTTCTCGTTTATTTCCCTTTTGTTTACTGTCTATCCATTTGCTTTGGCAATGTAAACATATGTTTTCCATGCCAATAAAGCCGTTTGAATTGAATTGATATGTTTTTCTGCATTGGATGCGTCTCAATCCACTGCCTCCTCCGATGTCGCTCATCCGCACCTGCGGTGAAAGGTGACAGAGCTAGAGCAATGTTAGTCAAACCATGAGACATCCAAAAACAATCGTCCTTCTCACAATCGTCTGTAGCGTCTGAACGTTTGTCTATAACCTATTATGAACCCTCTGGAAAGTTGAGACTCTCACGAACACCATGGTGTTGCTCAATGACCCCAACAAGCATCTTGGGACTCTAAAGTCGACACAGCCGATCTGTCGACTTCTGTCTGTAGCGTCCGAACAGTTGGGGCTACACACTAATATAATCCCTCAGTGTAAAGGTGAGACTCTCACGAACAGGGCTTAGACTGTAATGGGTTATTAACCAGGAAAATACTAATTAGACATGAATAAAACAGATTTATCTGTGTTACATCACCAAGTTTAGAAGTAAACTCATTGATAAAAGAACATTTCACTACTAGAGGATGCTACTGTATTATCTAGGTCTAAGACTATAATTATATATCAGCTAAGACTTGTTCAAATCCCCTAAAGTCAATGTCCGTGCCCCAGCGGAAATCTAATTAGCATAATAATCGATCTCAAACCACCGCATGCGGCTATGTAACACTTTTAACCTTAAACGAGGCAAGTCAGTTGAGAACAAATTCTTATTTCCAATAATGGCCTACACCGGCCAAACTCAGACAACGCTGGGCCAATTGTGCGCCGCCTTACGGGACTCCCAATCACGTCCGGTTGTGATACTGCCTGGATTCAAACCAGGGTATCTGTAGTGACACCACTAGCACCGAAATGCAGTGCCTTAGACTGCTGCGCCACTCGAAAGCCCTTAAAACATATAGCTTAGTAGAACCCCACGGCATAGACAGGATTGACTGTTTAGTGCATCTCTCAGATATAGGACAGACACTTTTTTTGTGGGGCATATAGTTGTTCCATGTATTGAATCTGTTATTCAGTGCATTTGTATGGGCTAATAGCAGTCAGGCCAAAAATAATTCCTCATCAAATATTATTTTTGATACTTCAAGGGGTCTTAAAATTAGAACCATCACAAAAAAAGTAGTTACCTCCTTAGTTTAGAAATTAATTATTTTGACCGTTTTAACCACATTAGCACTCTGTTTTGAAGTAAGAAATAAAAATGTGTTTCATATTTTAAAGGAGAATGACACAAAAAAATAATTTTGGGACAAAGGGACCTATAATTATTTGCATTTCAACAGTCACTTCTGACTTCCATTACGTTTTACTTTTTAGTGATTGCCTCCTCTAAACAGCAGGTGGCGATGTTGATCACCATTTTATTACTAAAGCAGGATCCCTTCACTTTCGGGTTTCATAACCAATGACTGATGGCTGAGCTTACACAGGCAGACCAATGACTGATGGCTGAGTTTACACAGGCAGACCATTCTGATATTTTTTCCCACTAATTGGGCTTTTGACCAAATCACAGATCTTTTCACATCAGAACTTTTTGGGAACTGATCAAATTTGTAAAAAAAAAAAAACAGGGCTGCCTGAGTCACACATTCTTGGTTGTTCAAATGTGTAGTTTATGGAATGCATAATTCTTTTTCACAACTGCACTAGATGTCAATGTCATTTTGGATTTGTGATCAGTGCCTCAGATGAAACCATTTATCCTGATATATCCTTTGATTAGACAGAAGTTTCTTTATAATAGTTCAATCATCAAAGTAAACAATAACTTGAAAAAACACAAAAATGATAAAACAATATTTTTTTTTATTTTGTAATACCATATATAATGCAATTGCATATCTTTGGCGAAAATAAACTTTATAAACATTTTATTAACAGAGGTTAGCATACAAAAACCAAAAGGTTTGTCTGTCTAACAGACGTGGCAGACGACTGACTGATACTGGGTTGGCAGCTTTAGTTAGTTCAACACAAAACGCTTTATCAGAATCAATAAATTGCAACTGCATTTTTGAAAAAATAATCACATAATCAATATCCAATAACACGTTTTCAAACAATGAAGCAATCCTATGTATGCAGCTTTGAGTCTAACAATGTATCACTGTGTAAAGTGAAAATATAGACCCCTGGGGTACCCCACGGTGTGTCTTAGAGCCCCATGTCATGCAGGTAGTCCTAAAGATCCATCTCAAAAACATTCACTTACTAAGAGACTCAGGATAAAGTTCACTTTGAGTCTGATAACATCTTCCTTCTAGCTACAAGCACTACAGCATGAACAAGTTACTGGAAGTTGTCCTCAACTATCTAAGTTTAAACACAAGTCCACGGGGGTACCAAGACTAACACCAGGGCAACCCTTGGAAACATGTAGATGACTTCTATGGTGGCAGGATCCTAACATGGAGAAGGAGTGCCAACTAATATCTATGGTGCGACTACTTCTGGCAGTCAGAATATTATAGAAACTTAAACAATACTAATTCAGATGAAGGCTGTGAAGTTTGATGATTCAAATCAAATTGGCAGAGAAGTTCAATAGTTAGGGAATATCCATTCATCTGAAACGTCTCCGCTGGCTTTCTCTGTACACTGTTGGCAAAAAATGGTTCAGGATCAATTTGCTCAGCAATTTTCTTCCATCCAACAACAAAACAATCGGTACACTTGGCATTCGTGGTTAAATTGAAAAATCCCTGGTGGAAAGACTAAATACATTGGCAAAATACTTTCTCAGACACAGATATCTTTATCACTATATCACATAGTGAAAGTATTGGTCTATGGCAGTAAAATTAAGAAAACTAAATTCATCAAAATAATTTTCCAGAGGGGAGAGAGGAAGTAACCTTTCCACTCGCTTCAAATGACCATTATTTGATAGAAGTTCCATTCAATCGTCCCATTATAAATGATTATAATAAATACATTGATGATTTAATGGACAACATTAATTTGTTCTTCGTCTATTCACAGACCGTGTATTCTATGTCCATCTTATTTAGGAGAACCGCGGTTTAGTTCTAAGAACAACATTTCCATTCTAGGAACAAAGCGCTTCCCATTCCCGAACAACTAAAAAATAAACTACATGTCAGACTAAAGTCAGTCCACAAGGTCAGAGTCCTCCTACATTTCCTGTTAGTTGGCTTCTAGGACACCAATGTTACTGTCAGTCACAAAAACTGTGAGAAGAGGAACATGGTCGCAATGGTACAAATTAATGTTTGGCACTGCATGCAATCTATATTTATGGAAGTGAATTCATTTAACATTATACAACAGAAGTGGAAAGTTAAGTGGGTTCCTGACAGAGGGCAGTATACTGTCATACAGTGAACCAACTAAAAGCAATTATATCATATGGGCATGCTGTGGGCTTTTGGCATTTTGCTTACTAATGCAGGTTAATGCATGCAAGCGCCGAAAGAAAACCAGTCTGGCCTCTTCTCTTCACAAGTTCTGTTGCAACATCCTGTACTTCCCGTCACTGAACTCTATGCAATCAACTGGCAGTAAACACATTACTGTACAGCGGAGCGAAGAGGGTGGTGTGCTTCCTGATTTTGCCCTCCCTCCTCCCTTTGTGTTTTCTTATTGTGGAGCAAGACAAAGCAAAGCCTCTTTCTGGCAACACAGTCTGAACTTTGCCACAGCCAACAACAGGCAGTAAATAGTACAATATTGTCAATCTAACCTCACTACAACGTTATTATAACTAAATCCTTGTCTTAACTTCCCTTTGGCCTGAATACTAAAAGTCAGTAGGTGTGACTAATATTACATGATTGAAAACTGAGCAGCACATCTGCCAGTGAGTGCTCTCATGCAAGCGCATCGTCTTGGGATCACGATGATTACAACCTTAGCTGTGTTTCAGCCAGATACACCTTGCATAGGATAGGATAGGACAGGGTAGGACAAGAACAGGATAGATCAAGAGAAGAATCACAAATACAGGGTCCTGTATCAAATGTGTCATTTCTCAGTTTACACACTAAACACAAATAATGTATGTATGTATAACAGAATAAGAGGGGCCACAGAGGAAAAGCCATGAAGACGAGTGGGTTCTGATGGTACGACGATGTAATGACCTTTTCCTCTCAGTGTAGGAAACCAGAGTGGACTCTTCCTCACCATGCCAATCTTCACACAGTCGGTTATCTTTGTGTCATTCCTTTTCTTAACATGACAGTAGCAGAGTTCCAACATTTCCTTTGTTGCGTTTCCCCAACAGGCCATTACATCCTGACATGGAACCAGTCCAGTGTTCTGCTCTGGGATCAGATTGTTCAGATCACTCTAAACAGCCAGTGACATGAACCTCACTACTTCAATACATACCCAATAATGTACTGCTTTTACCCAAGAAAAATACCAACACTGAACAAATTAAATAATATAAAGAGCAGTTTAAGGTTACGGATCAATTATTGCATCTCTCTTTGTTATTTCCAGGCCAAGGTTGTTGCCTATCAAAAAACAGTGGCATGTTTTTATTAGATTTTTGCACGGAGAAGGGAGAAACTGACGAGAAGATGAGAGGTTAGTTGTTTGTTACAGACATGCACTCATTCTCTTATAAATAGGTTCACTTGGAAGAGGATACAGGTTGAGGAGGAAGCATGCAATGCTTTGAGTTTTACAAACTTTAAGCTTTTTCTGGTCTTGTCTTTTATCCAGAAGAAAAATCCTTTGAATTGCGAGGATCTGTGGCGAAGCCATCAGAAACAGGCAGTTCGTTTTGGATAGATGGGTATTGTGATGGTTCTTCACAGTAGTCCCCAAGCACCCCACTTAACCCCACCCACCTGACACGCCCAAGTTACAAAAGTCTCAATATGGCTTTATTCTCCTGTGTGTGAATGATACTATTGCCATTTGTTGTGTTGGGATAGGGAGGGATTTCCCATCCCATCATGGGTCAAACCAAAAAACTGGCTCAAAAATCAGCAATCAGAAAAGCAGGAGGCTGCACAACCTGGACCTATCAGTAGGACACACAATCAGATCAGGTTACAGGGGCGGGAGTCTGAGGGCGAGGCAGTACGACCACCTCATTTCCTGTTCAGTTTTTTGCTCTTGGCACTGCGTTTGTTGAGCTCCATGGAGGTACGGATCCCAGCCAGGTGAAGCAGAGACCCGGCCGCCTCCTTCAGCTCCTCATCCAGCTCCGGCTTGGCTGTCAGCTCCCTACGTGCCCTCTTACCTCCCGGGCACTTCACCGAGGAGGAAGAGGGGGATGGGCGATGAGGAGCAGGCCGGGAGTGGCCGCCCCTCTCGTCCCGGTCCCCAAGGTCGGAGTCCTCCTCTTCACTATGGAAACCCTCGCTGCCGGCGCGGCGTGGGCGCGGCCTGGCGTGGCCTGGGCCTCCTTCATCCAGGGAGGAGAGGGAGGAGGAGGAGGAGCGGGAGGAGCAGCGCTGCAGAGTCATGCTACTGTAGTTGTGGTCCTGCTTAGGATCGCTGCTCACCAGGACCAAGTCTGGCTGGGACAGGTCCAGGGGACTGTCTGGTTCACCTGGGAGAGGGAGGGAAAGAAGAGAGAGATGAGGAAGAGAGATTGAGGAAGAAACCATCTTCACACTAAAGAAATCGTGTTTCTGAATGCAAACAGGGCTTATGTGATCAAGAGAGTCAAGTGTTTTTAATCCAATAAGCGGCGGGCTAGGGAGTGTCCAGCAGGCTAGGGATGTGAGTGTCCAGCAGAGAGTCCAGCAGGCTAGGGAGTGTTTTTAGGGAGTGTCCAATAAGCGGCGGGCTAGGGAGTGTCCAGCAGGCTAGGGAGTGTCCAGCAGGCTAGGGAGTGTCCAGCAGGCTAGGGAGTGTCCAGCAGGCTAGGGAGTGTCCAGCAGGCTAGGGAGTGTCCAGCAGGCTAGGGAGTGTCCGTGTGTCCAGCAGGCTAGGGAGTGTCCGTGTGTCCAGCAGGCTAGGGAGTGTCCGTGTGTCCAGCAGGCTAGGGAGTGTCCGTGTGTCCAGCAGGCTAGGGAGTGTCCGTGTGTCCAGCAGGCTAGGGAGTGTCCGTGTGTCCAGCAGGCTAGGGAGTGTCCGTGTGTTCAGCAGATAACAGCAAGTAAGATTCATAACAGCAGAGGCAGAAGTGTCTTGTGGAATGAACACTTAAAACACATGGGGGAGGCATGAAATACAACACCACTTATTCACAGGAAGATAATTCTATATGCAACCTTGTCTGGCTTGGAACGGGACTATGTACGACTTCAACTGTGCTGTTGAGTGTACATAGTAAGCAATAGAGAGACACAGGAAGATGTTTTACAAGGGGTGTATAGATGCTGGGCGAGTGATGCTGGGCGAGTGATGCTGGGCGAGTGATGTAAAAGCAATAAAAGAAAGCGTGAAACGGGCAGGTGACAGAGAGAAAGGGGGGAGAGTAGTAATGAAAAGGTAGAGACAGAGAGAAAGGGGGGAGAGTAGTAATGAAAAGGTAGAGACAGAGAGAAAGGGGGGAGAGTAGTAATGAAAAGGTAGAGACAGAGAGAAAGGGGGAGAGTAGTAATGAAAAGGTAGTGACAGAGAGAAAGGGGGGAGAGTAGTAATGAAAAGGTAGAGACAGAGAGAAAGGGGGGAGAGTAGTAATGAAAAGGTAGAGACAGAGAGAAAGGGGGGAGAGTAGTAATGAAAAGGTAGAGACAGAGAGAAAGGGGGGAGAGTAGTAATGAAAAGGTAGAGACAGAGAGAAAGGGGGGAGAGTAGTAATGAAAAGGTAGAGACAGAGAGAAAGGGGGGAGAGTAGTAATGAAAAGGTAGAGACAGAGAGAAAGGGGGGAGAGTAGTAATGAAAAGGTAGAGACAGAGAGAAAGGGGGGAGAGTAGTAATGAAAAGGTAGAGACAGAGAGAAAGGGGGGAGAGTAGTAATGAAAAGGTAGAGACAGAGAGAAAGGGGGGAGAGTAGTAATGAAAAGGTAGAGACAGAGAGAAAGGGGGGAGAGTAGTAATGAAAAGGTAGAGACAGAGAGAAAGGGGGGAGAGTAGTAATGAAAAGGTAGAGACAGAGAGAAAGGGGGGAGAGTAGTAATGAAAAGGTAGTGACAGAGAGAAAGGGGGGAGAGTAGTAATGAAAAGGTAGAGACAGAGAGAAAGGGGGGAGAGTAGTAATGAAAAGGTAGTGACAGAGAGAAAGAGGGGGAGAGTAGTAATGAAAAGGTAGAGACAGAGAGAAAGGGGGGAGAGTAGTAGGTATGAAAAGGTAGTGACAGAGAGAAAGGGGGGAGAGTAGTAATGAAAAGGTAGTGAGAGAAGAGAAAGGGGGGAGAGTAGTAATGAAAAGGTAGAGACAGAGAGAAAGGGGGGAGAGTAGTAATGAAAAGGTAGAGACAGAGAGAAAGGGGGGAGAGTAGTAATGAAAAGGTAGAGACAGAGAGAAAGGGGGGAGAGTAGTAATGAAAAGGTAGAGACAGAGAGAAAGGGGGGAGAGTAGTAATGAAAAGGTAGAGACAGAGAGAAAGGGGGGAGAGTAGTAATGAAAAGGTAGAGACAGAGAGAAAGGGGGAGAGTAGTAATGAAAAGGTAGAGACAGAGAGAAAGGGGGGAGAGTAGTAATGAAAAGGTAGAGACAGAGAGAAGCAGAGAAGTGGAAGAGGCATGGTGTGGGGTGGCGTCTCTTACATGGGTTGGCGTGGTGATGACCAGGGGCAGAGTTTAAGAGCATCATGGCAGTGGCAGCATCTATGTCAGACTCTGGAAGAGGAGAGAACATGCATGGTGGTCAGTGGAATAGCCTGAGCGTGTGCGTGTGTGTGGCCGACTGGCGAAGGAGGCTGTAGAGGGGTAAAGGAAGAGAGGATTCCTAGCTCTCTCCATACCTCACTTCAGGGGCCCTAAATTATTTATAATCAACTAGAGTGGAGACTGAGTGCTCTGCTCTACACTCTATCAGCATCACCAGGGCCTCTGTAGTCAAGGTTACCAAACAAGAGGGTAGGGGAGAGAGAGAGCGTTAAAGTGAGAGACACCGAGACAGAGACACACACACACAGAGAGAGAGGGAGAGAGAGAGAAGTGGAGGATACAGATTAGAAGAATCTACCTTGAGGCATCTACGATTAGAAATGAAATGATGAGTAAAATGACAGTTGGAGATGAGGGGAGGGGGATGCTGAATGTTTTGCCGGCCAATGTTGCATGACAAAAATGTGTAGAGGCAACAACCATGTGAATTTGAGATCACATGCACTGGATCAAATCTAATACCAATCCTATTTCTAGATCAGGGATGGGCAACAGGCGGCGGGCCCTCTTTTGAAGGCCCTCAAAATCAATCCCACCCTTCCCATTTTTTTTTTTGTAGAATTGCAAAATGAGTTATAAAATTGCTAAATCTTCTCTCAGCCCAATGGCAAAATGTGTAGAATTGCAGCAAACTTGCTATAAAAACAGCAACATTTTCTTTACACCTCTTGGCAAAATGTGTAGCATTGTACAAAATTAACAAAAAAAAAGTCAGGAATCACCTTTGAGGGAGCAGCCCTGCAGGAAGTGGTGTCTGGGTGGTGAGGAGGCGCTGGGTGGGGAGGCGGGCGGTGTGCAGAAGGTATGTGCTGCAGGGAAGTGCTGCTTCTTCAGGGCCTGGATCAGGTTGGGTCTGTACTCTGGGTCCACACACCACAGAGAACCCTTACCATTCACCTGAAAAAACATCACATACTACATCACAAAGCAGTAAGACTGACCTGAGAGGTGTTCATTGGGGCACATCGTAACAAAATGTTTCAAAACCGAGCATTTCTTATTGGATAAATTCATATAGAATCTCACGGTAGTATCAAGAGATACTTTGGTAAAGTACTTATCATGACTAGGCTCACTAGATTTTCCACAGTAAACACCTAGAACTTTGTTGCCTGCTTGGCTGACTCTCACGGCAGTCTCCCTGCAGTCTGACTAGTGCTGGGCGATATGGCCAAAACAATATATCATGATATTCTCATTTTTGACGGTATGGCGGTATCTGACAGTATTTTATGTTTCTGAATAATAAAACATTCTAAATATGTTATGAGTATTGCATGACCCTAGGATATCAACTCATGAATTCTAAGTGGTTTTAACAGGCTTTCTCCATTCAGATTGTTTTATACTCTGCTAAACTAGGACAAACTTTGATGACTCATAATGCAGTCACCTGAGCATGTGATAAACCATCCAGACCCTGCTGGGTGAACTGCATGATGGGAGGAAAACAGTCGATAAACAATCCACACCATCCTTAAATGATTTATTACAGGGTTGGACTGAGTTTAGCTTTTTATAGTGCTGTCCATGTAACTTGCCTTTGTAGAACCTCTCACTACAGTAGCCAAAGACATGTGAAGGCATTGTCATATCCTGTATGCAAGTTCATGAACTACCACTGAGACAACACGTCTCCATGGTGTTTTCACAAGAAAAACATAAATGTTTACGTGGGTGTGGGGGGGTGAGAGTGTATAAATGGTTCTCTCATTATGTATCTCTGGGTTCTGTCCAGGAGGAGGAGGAAGGAGCGAGGGAGGAGGGATATAACCTTGACTCAGATTACCAGCCGGCTCGCAGGCAGGAAGGAGGAAATGTCTCCATGGCAACGCAAACCACCAGGCAGCGTGTCATCTGAAACCAGTGCTGCATGCTCTCTCAGCTCAGCAGACGGGTGGGCTCACACTGAGCCCCCAGCACACTGATCTCAGAGAGGCTGTCTACATTGTGATGCACTGGACACCAGTCCTGCTGCCGCTGAGCTCATTTCTACTTCTAACTGGTCTTCAGCCCCTCCTAGCAGACTACATGCTATCTAGCCACTGAGCCCATTGTAACAGTATAGTTATATTCTCTTTGTCCCCGAGCTGAGCTTGAACCAGTGTCCAACACAACTACAGAAACCATGTCTCTTTCCTATATATGCTCTACTTTCTCCCTCACTTCGTCCTTTCATTTCCCTTCTCTACCCTTTCTTTCACAGACACTCGTCTCTCTCCCTCTGTGTTTGTGCAGGTCAGGTCTTCAGTCCTGGGCCTGTCTTCTGCTTGGCGCTACAGTTGCAGTGTGTGTGTGTCCACTGCCTGGTCGTGGCGCTACAGTTGCAGTGCATGTGTGTGTGTGTGTGTGTGTGTGTGTGTGTGTGTCCACTGCCTGGTCGTGGCGCTACAGTTGCATTGTGTGTGTGTGTCCACTGCCTGGTCGTGGCTCTACAGTTGCAGTGTGTGTGTGTTTCCACTGCCTGGTCGTGGCTCTACAGTTGCAGTGTGTGTGTGTGTTTCCACTGCCTGGTCGTGGCTCTACAGTTGCAGTGTGTGTGTGTGTTTCCACTGCCTGGTCGTGGCTCTACAGTTGCAGTGTGTGTGTGTGTCCACTGCCTGGTCGTGGCTCTACAGTTGCAGTGTGTGTGTGTGTCCACTGCCTGGTCGTGGCGCTACAGTTGCAGTGTGTGTGTGTGTCCACTGCCTGGTCGTGGCTCTACAGTTGCAGTGTGTGTGTGTGTGTCCACTGCCTGGTCGTGGCGCTACAGTTGCAGTGTGTGTGTGTGTCCACTGCCTGGTCGTGGCTCTACAGTTGCAGTGTGTGTGTGTGTCCACTGCCTGGTCGTGGCTCTACAGTTGCAGTGTGTGTGTGTGTCCACTGCCTGGTCGTGGCGCTACAGTTGCAGTGTGTGTGTGTGTGTCCACTGCCTGGTCGTGGCTCTGCAGTTGCAGTGTGTGTGTGTGTCCACTGCCTGGTCGTGGCGCTACAGTTGCAGTGTGTGTGTGTGTGTCCACTGCCTGGTCGTGGCTCTACAGTTGCAGTGTGTGTGTGTGTGTGTCCACTGCCTGGTCGTGGCGCTACAGTTGCAGTGTGTGTGTGTCCACTGCCTGGTGGTGGCGCTACAGTTGCAGTGTGTGTGTCCACTGCCTGGTCATGGCTCTACAGTTGCAGTGTGTGTGTGTGTGTGTCCACTGCCTGGTCGTGGCTCTACAGTTGCAGTGTGTGTGTGTGTGTGTGTGTATGTCCACTGCCTGGCCATGGCTCTACAGTTGCAGTGTGTGTGTCTACTGCCTGGTCATGGCTCTACAGTTGCAGTGTGTGTGTGTGTGTGTCTACTGCCTGGTCATGGCTCTACAGTTGCAGTGTGTGTGTCTACTGCCTGGTCGTAGCTCTACAGTTGCAGTGTGTGTGTTTCCACTGCCTGGTCGTGGCTCTACAGTTGCAGTGTGTGTGTCTACTGCCTGGTCATAGCTCTACAGTTGCAGTGTGTGTGTGTGTGTCTACTGCCTGGTCATGGCTCTACAGTTGCAGTGTGTGTGTCTACTGCCTGGTCGTAGCTCTACAGTTGCAGTGTGTGTGTTTCCACTGCCTGGTCGTGGCTCTACAGTTGCAGTGTGTGTGTCTACTGCCTGGTCATAGCTCTACAGTTGCAGTGTGTGTGTGTGTGTGTGTGTCTACTGCCTGGTCATGGCTCTACAGTTGCAGTGTGTGTGTGTGTGTGTGTGTGTGTGTGTGTGTGTGTGTGTGTGTGTCTACTGCCTAGTCGTAGCTCTACAGTTGCAGTGTGTGTGTTTCCACTGCCTGGTCATGGCTCTACAGTTGCAGTGTGTGTGTGTGTGTTTCCACTGCCTGGTCATGGCTCTACAGTTGCAGTGTGTGTGTGTTTCCACTGCCTGGTCGTGGCTCTACAGTTGCAGTGTGTGTGTCCACTGCCTGGTCATGGCTCTACAGTTGCAGTTGTGTGTGTGTGTGTGTGTGTGTGTCCACTGCCTGGTCGTGGCTCTACAGTTGCAGTGTGTGTGTGTGTGTCCACTGCCTGGTCATGGCTCTACAGTTGCAGTGTGTGTGTGTGTCCACTGCCTGGTCATGGCTCTACAGTTGCAGTGTGTGTGTCCACTGCCTGGTCATGGCTCTACAGTTGCAGTGTGTGGGGTGCGTTGGGAGATAGCCCCCCATCTTACTGCTGCGTTTGCATTTCCTCTGAAGGAGAGAGAGGAGGGTCTATGACCTTGACTGGTATACACCGGCTCTCCCAGCCTTATCACAGCAAGGGGAGGCACACAGGGGGCCGCAGGCAGGGTGCGGCACTACACTGGCCCTGACACACACGTCAGGGGGCCTCAGGGTGGTTTAAAACCCTGGCCCTGCCCGTCAGCCATACAGAGAGCTGCAAATCCCTATACAGGCACAGGTACACAGAGTGGAGGTGTACAGTTAACACTGTCAGGGCTGATTTCAAGGTTTTACTGCTAACCTACAAAGATTTACATGGGCTTGCTCCTACCTATCTCTCTGATTTGGTCCTGCCGTACATACCTACACGTACGCTACGGTCACAAGACGCAGGCCTCCTAATTGTCCCTAGAATTTCTAAGCAAACAGCTGGAGGCAGGGCTTTCTCCTATAGAGCTCCATTTTTATGGAACGGTCTGCCTACCCATGTCAGAGACACAAACTCGGTCTCAACCTTTAAGTCTCTACTGAAGACTCATCTCTTCAGTGGGTCATATGATTGAGTGTAGTCTGGCCCAGGAGTGGGAAGGTGAACGGAAAGGCTCTGGAGCAACGAACCACCCTTGCTGTCTCTGCCTGGCCGGTTCCCCTCTTTCCACTGGGATTCTCTGCCTCTAACCCTATTTCAGGGGCTGAGTCACTGGCTTACTGGGGCTCTCTCATGCCGTCCCTGGAGGGGGTGCATCACCTGAGTGGGTTGATTCACTGATGTGGTCATCCTGTCTGGGTTGCCCCCCCCCCCCCCACTTGGGTTGTGCCGTTGCAGAGATCTTTGTGGGCTATACTCAGCCTTGTCTCAGGATGGTAAGTTGGTGGTTGAAGACATCCCTCTAGTGATGTGGGGGCTGTGCTTTGGCAAAGAGGGTGGGGTTATATCATTCCTGTTTGGCCCTGTCCGGGGGTGTCCTCGGATGGGGCCACAGTGTCTCCTGACCCCTCCTGTCTCAGCCTCCAGTATTTATGCTGCAGTAGTTTATGTGTCGGGGGGCTAGGGTCAGTTTGTTATATCTGGAGTACTTCTCCTGTCCTATTCGGTGTCCTGTGTGAATCTAAGTGTGCGTTCTCTAATTCTCTCCTTCTCTCTTTCTTTCTCTCTCTCGGAGGACCTGAGCCCTAGGACCATGCCCCAGGAATACCTGACATGATGACTCCTTGCTGTCCCCAGTCCACCTGACTGTGCTGCTGCTCCAGTTTCAACTGTTCTGCCTTATTATTATTCGACCATGCTGGTCATTTATGAACATTTGAACATCTTGGCCATGTTCTGTTATAATCTCCACCCGGCACAGCCAGAAGAGGACTGGCCACCCCACATAGCCTGGTTCCTCTCTAGGTTTCTTCCTAGGTTTTGGCCTTTCTAGGGAGTTTTTCCTAGCCACCGTGCTTCTACACCTGCATTGCTTGCTGTTTGGGGTTTTAGGCTGGGTTTCTGTACAGCACTTTGAGATATTAGCTGATGTACGAAGGGCTATATAAATACATTTGATTTGATTTTGATTTAGTCAAACACTTTGAGCACATTGTCAATGTCACACTACTGCCACTACAGAATATCAGTGAAGAACTCTAATGACTATTTGTGGCACCTTTACACAACAAACCATCTCAAATGGGCTCATTTCAACCCCATTAGAAGGATACTATGAGCTCATTTCAACCCCATTAGTTACACAACAAACCATCTCAATGGGGAAGGATACTATGAGCTCATTTCAACCCCATTAGTTACACAACAAACCATCTCAATGGGGAAGGATACTATGAGCTCATTTCAACCCCATTAGTTACACAACAAACCATCTCAATGGGGAAGGATACTATGAGCTCATTTCAACCCCATTAGTTACACAACAAACCATCTCAATGGGGAAGGATACTATGAGCTCATTTCAACCCCATTAGTTACACAACAAACCATCTCAATGGGGAAGGATACTATGAGCTCATTTCAACCCCATTAGTTACACAACAAACCATCTCAATGGGGAAGGATACTATGAGCTCATTTCAACCCCATTAGTTACACAACAAACCATCTCAATGGGGAAGGATACTATGAGCTCATTTCAACCCCATTAGTTACACAACAAACCATCTCAATGGGGAAGGATACTATGAGCTCATTTCAACCCCATTAGTTACACAACAAACCATCTCAATGGGGAAGGATACTATGAGCTCATTTCAACCCCATTAGAAGACCACTTCAAACCCACAATGATGTCATATCAATCTCACCCTGCAGTGTCAGCATGACAACTTTCAAATGGTTAAATAACGTGTTAGTGTGGCCCTTGTGAGAATCAAACCCAGGCACTGCCAGCTCCTTGCAAGGTAACAAAAAGTGTGTGTGTGTGTGTGTGCATGCGCGCATATGACCTTATAGTTCCCTCACCTTTCCCAGGCTCCTCTCCACCTTGCGGAAGCACTTGTTGAGTGACAGGTTGTGTCTGACGCTGTTCTTCCAGCCAGTGGGGGCGGAGGAGAAGTAGGGGAAGTGCTGTAGGATCCAACCATAGATGTCCTTCACCGGCAGCCTCTTACTGGGGCTCTGCTCTATGGCCATGTAGATCAACAGAGAGAATGAGAAGGGAGGCTTGGACTTCAACAAGTCCCTCTGCGACGAGGAGTAAGAGGATGAAGACGATGGGTTCTGAGGAGCCCCGGGGTCACCCTCGATGTCAAAGAGGGGGCTGGCGCTGGGTTGGGCCCCCCCGGCCACACCGGGCCCCCCTAGGGTAAAGTTCTGGAGCAGGTTCTCATGGAGCCAGTTGAGGTTGGTGAGCTCCTCATCCTCGGAGCCACCGGATCCCCGGTCCAGGCTGGTGGCCAATGGGCTGGCTGCGCCGCACTCCGCCTCTGGGAGAGTCCCCGCCCCCCCGCATACGCCCCTAAGCCCCGCCCTCTCCTCCTGCATCCCCGGCGTTTCAGCTTTCTTATCCGGCGACATCCCGATGATTGGACCCATTAAACCAGGTAGGTCTGGAGAGGAGAGAAATGGTTAGAAAACAACTGCAGGATAGGACACACTAGTGGAGGGGGCTACAGTACAGAGACGGTGGCTACACAGAGACGGTGGCTACACAGAGACGGTGGCTACACAGAGACGGTGGCTACACAGAGACGGTGGCTACACAGAGACGGTGGCTACACAGGCCAGAACCAGTGGCTTTAAGTGGCTACATAAAAACTGTGGTGGAAACATAGAACTTTCCTTCACACAGCGACACAGTAGTTATGCTGGGGAATGAGGGAGCTGCTTTCCCAACATCACTGAAAACGTGAAATAAATTGATGTGACACATTGAAATGATGTGCTCTTCCAAGCACTCAACGTGTTTGTCTAAGGTTGGCCTGAGGGCAAGAATGGGCAGGGTACACCCCCATCGGTCTGTCCTGCACGTCTCTGTCCCGCTCTCACCCCACCAAATGGAGAGACTATCCCCTCTCCTCCTCCTTTCTCCCCCCTCTCCCACGCAGGCTGATGGCAGAGAGACTATCCCCTCTCCCACCTAGGCTGATGGCAGAGAGACTATCCCCTCTCCCACACAGGCTGATGGCAGAGAGACTATCCCCTCTCCCACGCAGGCTGATGGCAGAGAGACTATCCCCTCTCCCACGCAGGCTGATGGCAGAGAGACTATCCCCTCTCCCACGCAGGCTGATGGCAGAGAGACTATCCCCTCTCCCACGCAGGCTGATGGCAGAGAGACTATCCCCTCTCCCACGCAGGCTGACTGATCACACAGGCTGATGAGGGAGAGACTATCCCCTCTCCCACGCAGGCTGATGGTAGAGAGACTATCCCCTCTCCCACGCAGGCTGATGGTAGAGAGACTATCCCCTCTCCCACGCAGGCTGATGAGGGAGAGACTATCCCCTCTCCCACGCAGGCTGATGAGGGAGAGACTATCCCCTCTCCCACACAGGCTGATGAGGGAGAGACTATCCCCTCTCTCACACAGGCTGATGAGGGAGAGACTATCCCCTCTCTCACACAGGCTGATGAGGGAGAGACTATCCCCTCTCTCACACAGGCTGATGAGGGAGAGACTATCCCCTCTCTCACACAGGCTGATGGTAGAGAGACTATCCCCTCTCTCACACAGGCTGATGAGGGAGAGACTATCCCCTCTCCCATGCAGGCTGATGAGGGAGAGACTATCCCCTCTCTCACACAGGCTGATGAGGGAGAGACTATCCCCTCTCTCACACAGGCTGATGAGGGAGAGACTATCCCCTCTCTCACACAGGCTGATGAGGGAGAGACTATCCCCTCTCTCACGCAGGCTGATGAGGGAGAGACTATTCCCTCTCTCACACAGGCTGATGAGGGAGAGACTATTCCCTCTCCTTCTTTCTGCCCCCTCTCTCACACAGGCTGATGGTAGAGAGACTATCCTCCCCTCCTCTCTCCCTCTCCAGCTGAGAGCCTTTGAGGAGGACCTCTGAAGTGTGGGAGACGACTCCAGTCTCTCCAGACTGCTCTCCTCTCCGCCCACCTCATCTCAGACCAGACCACCTGCTTGTTAGACGCCAATGAGCATGAAACCATCTGCAAAATCCTGTCCCGGGTAAAGGAGGGAGAGAGAGAGAGGAGGGCATCCTTCCTTCTTACACTGCCTTGAGTGGACAGCTCTCAAATAAAGAGCCACCTGCCCTGCAATCATCTAGGAGTCAAGACCATTACTTAACTCAACCCACCTGATACCAGAGGGATTCAACTGACATACTGCCTGCCCTCCTTCCACTATTCAAAAGCACTGAGGAATTCAGCCAAGTCAATATGAATATTATTGATTAGCCCGGATAGCGATCATCTGGTCTCCCAAAAAACAGCTTAAAGTCTACGGAAAACAGACAAGTGAAGCTAGGCTACATTATGTTCAGTAGGCCTGAAAGACCCTCTCCACAGGAAATAGTCTCACATCCTTTGGGCACACATTCAGTAGCTACTTCTACTTCATAAAACCAGTGAAGAAATATAGGCTATATAGTCCAATTATGTCAATGCAGCTGCAGTGAATACTAACACAGATATGCTAGTGTGTAGAGCATTGCATGATGGTCAATGAGGCCAACCAAGAGCACAGCAGGCAGCCAGCAAGAGACATCACCCCTCTCCTCCCCCCTCCCCCGCTCATCCTCTCCCTGCTCACAACAAGCTTTAATCTATGTCCCCAGTGTCACCATGACAACCCTGCTGCTGTCACTTCAATTAAGAGCAGAAATCCTCCCAACGAGAGAGTAAATGGGAAAATAAGTTATCCATCTAGGCTGGCCGTGTCTGTTGACTGTAGCCAACAACCAAATCAGCATTCAGCTTGTGGGAACCTTACAGTCTGTAGGGCACCACCAAATATCCCAGTATAGGCAGGTTGGGGCTTGGGTTGTGCGGAGCTGATGCTGTTTGGGCTTGAGGTGGGGCTGAGGCTGGGAATGGGGTGGGTTGTGACTAGACTGGTGCTGGGCTCAGTGGTCTGGGTTATGTCTGGGCTGTTGAGGGACACTGAGAAACAGAGGGGTGGAGGGCGGCTGGGGCCCATCCTTTCACTGTTGTTGTTAAAGAGGAATTGGGTCAAGCTCTGCTCTGGACTGAGAGAAAGCAGGAGAAAGAGGGGGAGACGGGAGAGGGAGGGCAGAGAGTGAAAGAAGAGAGGAGGGAGCAGCCTCAGAGCGTAGCGATGGAGGGATGATAAGAGCAGAAAAGAGGTCAGGGATGTGATGTGCACCAGAAACCCCCTGCCACTCATCCCACCCCTAGGTCTGGGGTTGGGTAGTCAATGTCAGGGTGTAGAGTAACCCACCCCTAGGAGAAGAAGGGCCTAAGGCCACTGCCATGTTCAAAAAGAACGCACAACACCTGAAGGAGTGGCGAGGGCAAGGATCTACGAGAACAGATAGTAGAGAATGACAGACAGGGCAGAAAGAAGGAGAGAGAGTGTATATAACCTAGCATTAAGAGGGTACTTTTTACAACGATAGAGGCAGAGAGGGGGAAGGAGAAAAGAGAGAGAGAGGGATGGAGAAAAGAGGAGTAGAAGAGAGGGAAGGAGAAAGAGAGAGAAGGAGAAAAGAGAGCGGGGGAAGGAGAAAAGAGAGAGAAGGAGAAAAGAGAGAGAAGGAGAAAAGAGAGGGAAGGAGAGAGAGAGAAGGAGAGAGAGAGAAGGAGAAAAGAGAGGGGGAGGAGGAGAAAAAGAGAGGAGAGAGAGGGAAGGAGAAAAGAGAGGGAAGGAGAAAAGAGAGGGAAGGAGAGAGGGAAGGAGAGAGGGGGAAGGAGAGAGGGGGAAGGAGAGAGGGGGAAGGAGAGAGGGGGAAGGAGAGAGGGGGAAGGAGAGAGGGGGAAGGAGAGAGAGGGGGAAGGAGAGAGAGGGGGAAGGAGAGAGGGGGAAGGAGAGAGAGGGGGAAGGAGAGAGAGGGGGAAGGAGAGAGAGAGGAGAAAAGAGAGAGAGGGAGAAAAGAAAGAGAAGGAGAAAAGAAAGAGAAGGAGAAAAGAGAGAGAAGGAGAAAAGAGAGAGAAGGGAAGGAGAGAGGGGGAAGGAGAGAGAAGGGAAGGAGAGAGGGGGAAGGAGAGAGGGGGAAGGAGAGAGGGGGAGAGAAGAGAGGGAAGGAGAAGAGAGGGAAGGAGAGAGAGAGGGAAGGAGAGAGAGAGGGAAGGAGAGAGAGAGGGAAGGAGAGAGAGGGGGAAGGAGAGAGAGAGGGAAGGAGAGAGAGAGGGAAGGAGAGAGACAGGGAAGGAGAGAGACAGGGAAGGAGAGAGACAGGGAAGGAGAGAGACAGGGAAGGAGAGAGAGAGAAGGAGAAAAGAAAGAGAAGGAGAGAAAAGAGAGAGAAGGAGAAAAAAGAGAGAGAAGGAGAAAAGAGAGAGAAGGAGAGAGAGGGGGAAAGAGAGAGAGAGGGAAGGAGAGAAGGGAGAGAGAGAGGAAGGAGAAAGAGAGAGAAGGGAAGGAGAGAGAGAGAAGGAGAGAGAGGGAAGGAGAGAGAGGGAAGGAGAGAGGGAAGGAAGGAGAAAAGAGAAAAGAGAGAGGGGGAAGGAGAAAAGAGAGAGATAAGGAGAAAAGAGAGAGATAAGGAGAGAGAGGGGGAAGGAGAGAGAGGGGGAAGGAGAGAGAGGGGGAAGGAGAGAGAGGGGGAAGGAGAGAGAGAGGGAAGGAGAGAGAGAGGGAAGGAGAGAGAGAGGGAAGGAGAGAGAGAGGGAAGGAGAGAGAGAGGGAAGGAGAGAGACAGGGAAGGAGAGAGACAGGGAAGGAGAGAGAGAGGGAAGGAGAGAGAGAGAAGGAGAAAAGAAAGAGAAGGAGAAAAGAGAGAGAAGGAGAAAAGAGAGAGAAGGAGAAAAGAGAGAGAAGGAGAGAGGGGGGAAAGAGAGAGAAGGAGAAAAGAGAGAGAAGGAGAAAAGAGAGAGAAGGAGAAAAGAGAGAGAAGGAGAGAGAGGGAAGGAGAGAGAGGGAAGGAGAGAGAGGGAAGGAGAGAGAGGGAAGGAGAGAGGGAAGGAGAGAGAGGGAAGGAAGGAGAAAAGAGAAAAGAGAGAGGGGGAAGGAGAAAAGAGAGAGATAAGGAGAAAAGAGAGATAAGGAGAGAGAGGGGGAAGGAGAGAGAGGGGGAAGGAGAGAGAGGGGGAAGGAGAGAGAGGGGGAAGGAGAGAGAGGGGGAAGGAGAGAGAGGGGGAAGGAGAGAGAGGGGGAAGGAGAGAGAGGGGGAAGGAGAGAGAGGGGGAAGGAGAGAGAGGGAAGGAGAGAGAGGGAAGGAAGGAGAAAAGAGAAAAGAGAGAGGGGGAAGGAGAAAAGAGAGAGAGGGAAGGAGAGAGAGAGAAGGAGAGAGAGAGGAGAGAGAGAAGGAGAGAGAGAGGAGAAAAGAGAGAGGAGAAAAGAGAGAAGGAGAGAAAGAGAGAAAAGAGAAGGAGAGAGAGAGAAAAGAGAGGAGAGAGAAGGGAAAGAGAGAGGGAGGAAAAGAGAAGGTGAAGAGAGAGAGAAGAAAAGAGAGAGAGAAAAGAGAGAGAGAGAAGGAGAGAGAGAGAGAGAGAGAAGGAGAGAGAGAAGAGAAAAGAGAGAAGGAGAGGGAAGGAGAAAAGAGAGAGAGGGAAGGAGAAAAGAGAGAAAGGAGAAAAGAGAGAGAGGGATGGAGAAAAGAGGGGAAAACAAGCAGCAAAGAGCCATAGAAACAGTAAATAAAAAAATAAGTCAGATCTCCAGTAGCAGGCTAGCTGAGGATGAAGATGAATCATAACTCAGAGTAAAGTAGAGCAATCAGACATGTCAGACAGCGAGAGAACTGCCCGTTTGTTTTAAAGAGAATGAGCTCCACATACAGAACCACAACACAAATACATCCCCCGTATTTCCACATGGGAGGCTGGGTGCAACCCCTGCTCTGTCTGGTCTGAATGAGAGAAAGAATATATAAAACCAGACAGACAGGTCTGTAGCCTCTGGAGTGGTGCCACACCTCTTAACGTGATGCTCCAAAGCTTTTGTAACATTTTAGACAGTAGTTTTGAAAGTCGTGCTCACGAGCCAAAACGGGTTCCTGAAAATTTGGTCCCCAATTTCTTCCCCCGACAAATACGAACAATATGTTACAAATGTGGCGGGTGCTTATATTTGTCCTATTTCACACACTTACATTTTTTATTTATTTTACCTTTATTTAACAAGGCAAGGCAGTTAAGAACAAATTCTTATTTTCAATGACGGCCTAGAAACAGTGGGTTAACTGCCTGTTCAGGGGCAGAATGACAGATTTGTACCTTGTCAGCTAGGTGATATGAACTTGCAACCTTTCGGTTACTAGTCCAACGCTCTAACCACTAGGATACCCTGCCGCCCCCTAATGGTCCAACTCCTAACCGCTAGGCTACATTCTGCCCTACATGAGCTTCTTAAAGCACACGCTAAGTGTAGCAAAGAAAGCTTTGTTTGAAGGTTAGTTTGTGTTCAAACAGGTATGGCAGAGAGGTATTGTTTGGTGTAAAAACAGTGTGGGTGTGTCCTAGTGCAGGACACCAGATAGCTTCCCTTCCTTCCCTCTCTGACCAATAAACTTAGCTTATCTATTGCACTTCTTACAGTACACTTATAGCTGGCATAAACGGTGCATTCGGAAATTATTCAGACCCCTTGACTTTCACATTTTGTTATTATACAGCCTTATTCTAAAATTGATTCAATATTTGTTTTGCCTCAATCTACACACAATACCCCATAATAACAAAGCAAAAACAGTTTAAAAATATATATATAATTTCTTTAACATAAAAAATAAAACAGAAATACCTTATTTATATAAGTATTGAGACCCTTTGCTATGAGACTGATATTGAGCTCAGGTGTATCCTGTTTCCACTGATCATCCTTGATGTTTCTACAACTTGATTGGAGTCCAGCTGTGGTAAATTCAATTGATTGGACATGATTTGGAAAGACACGCCTGTCTATATAAAGGTCCCACAGTTGACAGTGCATGTCAGAGCAAAAACCAAGCCATGAGGTCGAAGGCATTGTCCTTAAAGCCCCAAGACAGGATTGTGTCGAAGCACAGATTTGGGGAAGGGTACCGAAACATTTATGCAGCATTGAAGGTCCCCAATAACACAGTGGCCTCCATCATTCTTAAATGGAAGAAGTTTGGAACCACCAAGACTCTTCCTAGAGCTGGCTGCCTGCCAAAGTGAGCAATTGGGGGAGAAGGGCCTTGTTCAGGGAGGTGACCACGAACCCGATGGTCACTCTGACAGAGCTCTAAAGTTCCTCTCTGGAGATGGGAGAACCTTCCAGAAGGACAACCATCTCTGCAGCACTCTACCAATCAGGCCTTTATGGTAGAGTGGCCAGAAGGAAACCACTCCTCAGTAAAACACACATGGACAGCCTGCTTGGATTTGCCAAAAGGAAACAAAGACTCTCAGACCAAGAGAAACAAGATTATCTGGTCTTATGAAACCAAGATTGTACTCTTTGGCACAATCCCTACAGTGAAGCATGGTGGTGGCAGCATCATGCTGTGGGGATATTTCCAGCGGCAGGGACGGGGAGACTAGTCAATATCGAGGGAAAGATGAACAGAGCAAAGTACAGAGAGATCTTTGATGAAAACGGGGCAAAGGTTCACCTTCCAATAGGACAACGACCCTAAATACACAGCCAAGACAATGCAGGAGTGGCTTCGCGACAAGTGTCTGAATGTCCTTGAGTGGCCCAGCCAGAGCCCGAATTTGAACCCGATCAAACATCTCTGGAGAGACCTGAAAATAGCTGTGCAGCGACACTCCCCATCCAACCTGACAGAGCTTGAGGATCTGCAGAGAATAATGTGAGAAACTCCCCAAATACAGGTGTGCTCTATGGGGTATTTTGTGTAGATTGATGATGGGTTTTATTTTTTTAATCAATTTTAGAATAAGTCTGTAATGTAACAAGATGTCAAGGGGTCTGAATACTTTCTGAATGTACTGTATCTGCAGCTACTATTTAACCATTAAAACCATGCTCTGCTCTGTTTTATGATGTGCAGGTCTGGGGCAACAAACATGCTAGTCGAGGTTATCACCAACCGACACCCACAAAGTCTCTCCTTCCCTCCACCTCTCTGCAGCACCACCGACCCAGTATCCTTTAGATCACACACTCCTCCACCAGCCACGCACATTTGAATATCAACAGAGTGTGTGTGTTAGTGTGAGTGTGTAAAAAAAAGCAGAAGAGCATCCATCTGAGGAGCACACAGGAAGTGCTTTTAGGCGATTAGCACGTTGCCGCTGCGCTGGATAGTGAATTATCATCGCTGTTATGATTATCCTCATTATCCTTGCTCTTATCAAAAAGGCATCAAAGCGAGAGGCGGCAAGGCGAGCGAGGGATGTGCTAGCTGGTTAATGGGCCACTTGTGTTTGTGAGTGGAGGGGTGGAGGAGTGGAGAGAGAGCTAATGAGAGAGATTAGCCTGTTGACTGTTAGCGCAATGCTAAGCAACTCGCTACCGGAGCAGCACCAGCCCGGGTGGTGGCCCATCGGCAAGTTAAAACAACCCGCCTCTCCGTCGGGCCAGCCCCTGCCCTCCATTCAAATTCACGACATGATTGGGGTAACAGACAGACAAAAGACGACAGGTGCCGGAGCACATTTTAGGCTATTTTCCCTTGCAAACTGATCTCTTTTATCCTTCCAATGCACTGATTTCAAGACACAAAACAACATAGAGGCATTAGGTTAGTGGTGACTTAATTAATGACGTCTCTTCGGGCCGTTCTCTATAGATGTGTACAGAAGGATTGCAATAGTGGGTAGAGATGACAGATTACACCAGCTCAGGGTTAAGTTCATTAGGTCAGACAGACAGTAGCAAAATGTTTGAAACTTTTCCCAAAGAAAAAAAAACTAAAAACAAACAGTTCTTCTTGGACAAGTCCATGTAGTCGGTCACTGTTTCAGTGCAACTTCAATGCCTTATTAAAACAGAGCAGGTTATGAAGAACAGAAGAGGAGAGAGGCCACATACCAAATATGCTTATCTCCTGATCTGCAGTGTGGTTGCCGTGGCAGCAGGGCCTAGCTGTAAAGGGAACTGAGTGTATTCTAGGTGGTGATGGTGGCAGAGCGAGGCATGAGAAGAGAGGCTGATGTGGAGGGATCAATACACGCTTCACTTAAAGTGCTGAGGCCAGCAGTCTGGCCCCATTCTCCTCAAACCTCCATCACAAAGAGGTGGCTAGGCTTCAGTGACTGACTGGGAGAGAGACATCAGCCCAGATGTCATTCTTTGAGTGCAGTAAAAGCATGAGACCCTACCTTACGAACAACAATTTAATGGCCCCACACCACAATTCAAATATTGCATTGATATCTAAACATGCCATTTTGAAGTTAAGAGGTGGATAAAGGCACACACACACACAACCATCCCACCCTCCTGCACCGAAACCTCTGACTCAAACCTGTAACACCTCTAATAGGTACACAAAGGTGTGTCACGATGCTTACGCATATATAACGACTAAGGTTGGTTAGATTTCAACTGATCATTGTAACAGTGGGGGTTACTTAACAACCTGGTCTGTCTGAGTAAGATATGTTTCAACAAGTTGGCGTCTTACTTTATTGGTGAAGCTGGTTTATGTGTGTTTTTATTAAGTGTGTGTGGGTGCCTTGTCTGTGTCTGCCTGCCTGCCTTCCTTCCTTTCTGCCTGCCTTTCTGCCTGCCTGCCTGCAGTAAACACAGGTATCTCCACTGATTAGAAAGGACAGAAAGACACTAACCTAATAGGTTAATTATTTTTTCAGAGGTCTCTGACAAACCTTTCAATGTGGTTTTAAACTCCTCTGACACTGAGAAATACACGTGGGTCTAATCTGTGCTAGAGGTCAAAGCAAACAAGGAGAGTTGACCAAAAGACGTTAGATTCGGCTTGGCATTCTCCTCATAAAGGAGCAGTTGTTTTTGCTCTGGCGATGTTTGGTAACCCCTACAGTATTCTAAACAGAGAACTGAGCAAGGAGGAAACCCTTCAGGCCTGGTGAGGAAGTTGATTTACAGAGACACACCAACTCACAGACAGACACCTCTATGGGACTGTGTGCTTGACCAGTGTAAGGAGTGGAGTTCCCTACTTGAGGGAGACTAGCCCTCTCACAGAAGGGTTATCTGGCTGTGTGTGTGGCTGCATGCGTCAGCTGAATGTACTCATTGCCACAACATGCACTGTCAGACAAAACAATGCCCAAATAGCAGGCATATGGGTAAATACAAAACCGTTGAACCCAAACAGAGATGATGAAAACATAAAGCTGTTAAAGAACAGCGATGAGTACCACAACACACACAAACCCACATAGCAGCTGCAATGTTTCTTGTTTTCATTTAACTAGGAAAGTCAGGTAAGAACAAATTCTTATTTACAATGACGGCCTACCCCAGCCAAACCCTCCCCTAACCGGGACGACTCTGGGCCAATTGTGCGCCTCCCTATGGGACTCCCGATCAAGGCCGGTTGGAATACAGCCCGGGATCGAACCAGAGTCTTTAGTGATGACTCTAGCACTAAGATGCAGTGCCTTAGACCACTGCCTCACTCGAGAGGCCAAGTCACCTGACTACCAGTCATAGGAGTCAGACAGCTAGTATCAGGTTGTGACGATTAACAGTGTCCTTTAGCTCACCGACTTAGGCTATCTGTGTCACTCCCTCCACTAGTCTAACATAGGCCTATATAGAGGAAGACCAGGAAAGGAAGGGGGAAAAATTAAATAAAAATAAAATAAAAATAATAATAAATAAAAAACTTCAATGCTATTTGGCTCTAAACAGACAGTACATGGTGGTAGACTATCTGACCAATGTGACTGATAGAAAACTGAGGAAAACATTGACTAGGTACAGACTCAGTGAGCACAGTCTGGTTATAGAGACCGGTCGTCACAGACAAACCTGGCTGCCCAGAGAGGACAGTCTGGCTATAGAGACCGGTCGTCACAGACAAACCTGGCTGCCCAGAGAGGACAGGCTGTGCTCACTGCTCCAGGGGAGAGGTAGAGACAGAGCTGCATTTCCTATAACACTGTGACAAATACTCAGACCTAAGAGAATATTTATTTCCCAAAATTATAATTCAATACAAAGAATTTGAAACTTATCTTTCATACCAGGTCATGTGTCTTCTCAGTCATGAGAGAGAGAGAGAGACTGTCTTCTCAGTCATGAGAGAGAGAGAGAGACTGTCTTCTCAGTCATGAGAGAGAGAGAGAGACTGTCTTCTCAGTCATGAGAGAGAGAGAGAGACTGTCTTCTCAGTCATGAGAGAGAGAGAGAGACTGTCTTCTCAGTCACGTTGACACTGGTCCACTACCATTGCTTTAATGTATTGTTGTTCTTATTAATATTATTGTTGTTGTTAATGGTAATCCCATGTCCACTACTACTATTAATATTGCTGTTGGTCCCACCATTTATTTATATATATTTTTCGATATGTATACTTTGACAATGTAAGTAATAATAAATGTCAAATTGAATTGAATTTAATTGAGATAGATAGATAGAGAGAGACAGAGAGAGACAGAGAGAGACAGAGAGACAGACAGAGACAGAGACAGACAGACACAGACAGACACAGACAGACACAGACAGACACAGACAGACACAGACAGACACAGACAGACAGAGACAGACAGAGACAGACAGAGACAGACAGAGACAGACAGAGACAGACAGAGACAGACAGAGACAGACAGAGACAGACAGAGACAGACAGAGACAGACAGAGAGAGAGAGACACAGACAGAGAGAGAGAGACACAGACAGAGAGAGAGAGAGAGAGAGAGACAGAGAGAGAGAGAGAGAGAGAGAGAGACACATAGCTGAAATTCAGCTTGGCCCTTAAGACCCTGACACATTTTTACAGATGCACAATTGAGAGCATCCTATCGGGCTGTATCACCACCTGGTACGGCAACTGGACCGCTCACAACTGCAGGGCTCTCCAGAGGGTGGTGCGGTCTGCCCAATGCATTACAGGTAAAAAAGTAGATAACGAAGGAAGATTCAGACAAGTGAGAACATTTCGTCAGTCACCACAAGGAAAAAGGCTATTTTAGGTATAGGGGTTAGGTTTATAATTGGGGGTTAGGTTTATAATTGGGGGTTGGGTTGAAGGTTCTAATTAGGGGTTGGATTGAAGGTTATAATTAGGGGTTGGGTTGAAGGTTATAATTAGGGGTTAGGTTGAAGGTTATAATTAGGGGTTAGGTTGAAGG
This sequence comes from Oncorhynchus clarkii lewisi, assembly GCF_045791955.1. Classification (NCBI taxonomy): domain Eukaryota; kingdom Metazoa; phylum Chordata; class Actinopteri; order Salmoniformes; family Salmonidae; genus Oncorhynchus; species Oncorhynchus clarkii. The sequence goes on from NC_092166.1 coordinate 72,330,071, forward strand.
TTATAATTAGGGGTTAGGTTGAAGGTTATAATTAGGGTTAAAATTAAGGGTTAGGGGATGGAATTCTGAATGGAAATACAGGGTTAGGTCCCCACAAGGATAGTAAAACATGTGCTGTGTGTGAGGGGAGGTAGGTGTGAATGCCTTCCATCTATCTCTTAGGGACCACGTGGTTTAGAGTTCCGCCAGCTAACACCGATTCGTGGCAGAGGAGAGATAGTGCTGCTCTTTTTGACATGATTCTGCAACAAGGAAACTATTGAAACAAATTAAAATGCTTGTGCTCTTTTGAGAAGACGGAAAAAAGTATTTCATTTGTGTGGAGAATGTCAGCAATGATTGATTTGAATAGACAAGTATTGACAATGACAATACTTTTTCATACCCGAATAACTATCGCCGCAGCTTTTCTTGACATTACAATGTAATAACTTGACACCAATGCGTTGCTGTGCATTCTTTGAACATAGGACTAAGAGCATTATGAATTCCGTTTTACTGTACCATACAAAAGCCTTTAAAACCACAGTAGCACTGCCCCAGTGGTCACCCCCCCTCCGCCCAAACCCTGATCAATGTCAGCCAAGCCGCTCTATGTTCTGCGTCGTCACACTGCGATCTCCTTTAAACCCAGCCTGTTTATTCAAGCACTCTCTCTCCCACCCTCCAACGGTCACAGTTTAGCATCATTTCAACAGAGCTCGCCAGCTTGTAGTCCTAAAATCCGGAAATAAGTTACCTCTGGCTCATTCAGCAATCCCCATGGAAAAAATGTATGGTGAAAAACAGGGTTTTTGGAATAAACACCAAAAATATGGTCAGGGGTTAACAGGCTTAGGAGATCTGATACAGGTTGTTCTATGAGATAATGGCAGTCAGTTAAACATGACCTTTATTATGACAAATGCTTCAAAATTCACAAAAAAAGTGACATTAGCTGATCTCTTAAGCCTGTGTTTACCACAGACCTTATTTTCGGTGTTCGTCCAAAAACGCTTTTCCCCATAGGCATTAGTCCAATGAACCATGGCGGAGTTAGTGTCTACAAAAAGACACCATTACTCGCTCTCTCTATGGGGCATAAAGTCCTACACGTCTTCCCCCCTCCGACCTCTCCACTCTCAGAAATCAGACATGCAAAACTACAAACATGCTTAATTAAACACACTCCTAAAGTATGAACACACAGTAAAGTCACACGTGTCTTAATTAAACCGGATCAGGCAGTGACGCTTTCAGAAAAGTGCTTCCCCATTGGGATAGGGGCACCAACTGTTGTTTTGTGATTGGGGGCCTAAAGAGTGGAGGGGCACACTTCTGCCTGAAGAGGAGAGCGAGAATACATTTGCAACCCAAATTCAGAGCAGCCACGTTTATTTGATTACTGCACTCTGATGTCATGTAACCAAGACAACGGAAGCGTTGCTCAGGGTGTGTGTGTGGTGGTGGGGGTGTACCTCCTCCTGTCTGTCAGGAGATGAAAAATGTGTGCAGCTGCAGTCATTAAAAGCAGTCACCTCCAAACAAAGGCCAGATCATATCAGCAGAGACACGAGCTTTGATGGGTTGATAGGGGGCAGCAGCAACAGCCAAGGCGGCTGGTTCAGTTGGAGAAATCAGAAGCCACCAGAGATGGACAGAGGAGACGCAACTTACTAACCCCACAGGGACAATGCACAGAGAGGACAAGATGAAGGATAGACGGTCATGATGAATATAACTGAATTAAGGCGACGTCAAAAAGAAAGAACCACAGCAAGAAGGCACACGGTTTTTGCTCATATTTCACTTCCTTTAAAATCATACAGCCTGGGTTGAATGACAGGAATTCATGGTTTAACTTTTCTAATGCAACACCGTTAGCATAGTTCAAAGTGTTGCTCCTGTCAGTCTGTCCATGAAAAGCAGACATCTGTGATTTAATGTGATGGTCTTCGTAATCCTCCTCATCTTTCTCTTCCATTGTGCTATCAACATGGGAAAAGAAACTTTCCAACCAACCACACGAAGGACAACAGCACATTCAAAGTCATTGTTAAATCACGCACACCTTTTCTAGACTGACTAATGTCAGGCAGCAACCAGAGGTCACTGGTACTGTACTTTTTGTTCCTACAGGCAAATGGCTTCCAATTGGAAAACCCCACCTCAATCCCCACACACTTCTCCAGATGGGCCGAGTTGCTGCACACATCGTTAATGTTGGAACACCAAGGGTGTTGACCTCAGCACACTGGAGCCAATAGAAGAATAGGAGTGAGAGAAGTTAGTTTACAGCGTGGTCCTTTATAGCTCAGTTGGTAAAGCATGGCGTTTGTAGCGCCAGGGTGGTGGGTTTGATTCTCAGGACCACCCATTTGTAAAATGTACGTATGTACGAGTCATTAAAACTCGTTTTTCAACCACTCCACAAATTTCTTGTTAACAAAATATAGTTTTGGCAAGTCAGTTAGGACATCTACTTTGTGCATGACACAAGTCAGTTAGGACATCTACTTTGTGCATGACACAAGTCATTCTTCCAACAATTGTTTACCGACGGATTATTTCACTGTATCATAATTCCAGTGGGTCAGAAGTTTACATACACTAAGTAGACTGTGCCTTTAAACAGCTTGGAAAATTCCAGAAAATGATGTCATGGCTTTAGAAGCTTCTGATAGGCTAATTTACATCATTGGAGTCAATTGGGGGTGTACCTGTGGATGTATTTCAAGGCCTACCTTCAAATTCAGTGCCTCTTTGCTTGACATCATGGGAAAAGCAAAAGAAATCAGCCAAGATCTCAGAAAAAAATGTGTAGCCCTCCACAAGTCTGGTTCATCCTTGGGAGCAATTTCCAAATGCCTGAAGGTACCACGTTCACCTGTACAAACAATAGTACACAAGTATAAACACGATGTCATACAGCTCAGGAAAGAGACACGTTCTGTCTCCTAGAGATGAACGTACTTGGTGCGAAAAGTGCAAATCAATCCCAGAACAACAGCAAAGGACCTTATGAAGATGCTGGAGGAAACAGGTACAAAAGTATCTATATCCACAGTAAAACGAGTCCTATATCGACATAACCTGAAAGGCCACTCTGCAAGGAAGAAGCCACTGCTCCAAAACCACCATTAAAAAAGCCAGACTACGGTTTGCAACTGCACATGGGGACAAAGATTGTACTTTTTGGAGAAATATCCCCTCGTCTGATGAAACAAAAATAGAACTGTTTGGCCATAATGACCATCGTTATGTTTGGAGGAAAAAGAGGGATGCTTGCAAGCCGAAGAACACTATCCCAACCGTGAAGCACGGGGGTGGTAGCATCATGTTGTGAGGGTGCTTTGCTGCAGGAGGGACAGGTGCACTTCACAAAAGAGGATGGCATCATGAGGATGGAAAATTATCTGGATATATTGAAGCAACATCTCAAGACATCAGTCACCCAACTTATTGTGGGAAGCTTGTGGAAGGCTACCTGAAATATTTGACCCAAGTTAAACAATTCAAAGGCAATGCTACCAAATACTAATTGGGTGTATGTAAACTTCTAACCTACTGGGAATGTGATGAAATAAATAAAAGCTGAACTAAAATCATTCTCTCTGCTATTATCCTGACATTTCACATTCTTAAAATAAAGTGGTGATCCTAATTGACCTAAAACAGGGAATATTTACTAGGATTAAATGTCAGGAATTTGGCTAAGGTGTATGTAAACTTCCGACGTCAACTGTAAGTCAGTTTGGATAAATGGCATTTCGTATTATTATATCAATATTAGTTAACCATTCCCGTCTCTTAATAACAGACATGTCAACTTCTGCTAATCCGAATGGCCTCAATTAGACGGCACCCGATAAGAGACAATTCCCTATGCACACCAATACCACAGTTCTGAAGATGTATATCCTAACCTTTCTTCATTATGGGTCAAAGTCCATCACACTGTGATACAATGGCACTCTTGTTAAAGGGATACTTCAGGATTTTTACAATGAAACCCTTTATTCAATGGGGCATTATTGGTATGGGAAACGTGTTTACAACAAGTTAAAACAAATACTCAATAAAGAGTGAAAAGACAAAACATCAACAAGAAAGATATTTGAATTTTACAGTAAATATTGCACTCAAAAAGGTTTGTACAGTGTTTTAGCAATGTGAATTTGTAGTATGAACAGTAGGGGAAGGAAAATAAACTAATATTGGTGGTATTTACAATGTTTGTACTCCACTGGTTGCCCTTTTCTCATGGCAACAGGTCACAAATCTTGCGGCTGTGAATGCACACTGCGGTATTTCGCCTAACAAATATGGGAGTTAATCAAATGTTTGATTTGTTTTGAAATTCTTTGTGGGTCTGTGTGATCTGTGGGAAATATATCTCTCTAAAGTGGTCATAAATTTGGCAGGAGTTTAGCAAGTGCAGCTAAGTTTGCACCTCATTTTGTGGGCAGTGGGCACATAGCCAGTCTTCTGCCTCTGGCGGCCTCCCTCAAAAGCAAGGCTATGCTCACTCAGTCTGTACATAGTCAAGAATTTTCATAAATTTGGGGTCAGTCACATTGGTCAGGTATTCTGTCACTGTGTACTCTGTTCAGGGTCAGATAGTATTCACATTTGCTCTGTTATTTGATTGATTCTTTCCAGTGTGTCAAATAGTTATGTTTTTGCTTCCTTATAATTTGGTTGGTCCAAATGTGTTTCTGTCCTGAGGCTGTGGGGTCTATTTGCATTTGTGAACAGAGCCCCAAAACCAGCTGGCTGAGGGGACACTTCTCGACTCATCTCTCTGTAGCTGAGGGCATTATGGTGGAACGTGTGGGCATCGCTTCCTTTAAGGTGGTTGTAGATTTTAACACATCTTTTCTGGATTTTGATAACTAGCGGGTATAATCCTAATTATGCTCTGCATGGATTGTTTAGGGTTTTGCGTTGTACACCAAGTATATTTTTTTCAATTGGGTGTTTGTCCCATTTTGTGAATTATTGGTTTGTGAGTGGACCCCAAACCTTACCACCATAGAATGGATTCTATAAATTATTTAAGTATTTTTAGCCAGATCCTAATTGGGATGTTGAGTTTTATGTTCCTTTTTGATGGCATAGAAGACCCTTTCCTTGTCTTTTAGATCGTTCACAGCCTTGTGGAAGTTAGCTGTGGCGCTGACGTTTAGGCGGAGGTAGGTATAGTTCTTTGTGTGCTCTAGGGCAACAGTGTCTAGATAGATTTTATATTTGTTGTCTGGCTACTGGACTTTTTTTGGAACACCATTATTTTTGTCTTGCTAAGATTCACTGTCAGGGTCATGTCAGACACAATCTGTGCAGAAGATCTACGTGCTGCTGTAGGCCCTCCTTGGTTGGGGACAGAAGCACCAGGTCATCTGCAACTAGTTGACATTTGATTTCAGCTTATAGTAGGATGAAGCCGGGTGCTGCAGACTGTTCTAGTGCCCTCTCCAATGCATTGATATGTTGAAGAGCGTGAGGCTCAAGCTGCATCCCTGTCTCACCCCACGGCCCTGAGGAAAGGGTTGTTCATAGCCAATTTTATTTTATTTTATTTTTTAAATTTTTGTTAATGAATTTTACCCCTTTTTCTCCCCAATTTTGTAGTATCCAATTGTTGTAGTAGCTACTATCTTGTCTCATCGCTACAACTCCCGTACGGGCTCGGGAGAGACGAAGGTTGAAAGTCATGCGTCCTCCGATACACAACCAACCAAGCCGCTGCTTCTTTAACACAGCGCACATCCAACCCGGAAGCCAGCCGCACCAATGCGCCGGAGGAAACACTGTGCACCTGGCCACCTTGGCTAGCGTACACTGCGCCCAGCCCGCCACAGTAGTCGCTGGTGCGCGATGAGACAAGGACACCCCTACCGACCAAGCCCTCCCTAACCCGGGCGACGCTAGGCCAATTGTGCGTCGCCCCACGGACCCCACGGACCAGCACCCTTAACCACTGCGCCACCCGGGAGGCCGGATAGCCAATTTTAGATGAACACTTATTGTTTGTGTTCATTGATTTTTTAAAAAATGTTGTCCCCCCCCACTCAACACCGCTTTCCATCAATTTGTATAGCCAACCCTAATGCCAAATTGAGCCAAAAGCTTACTTGACTTGAACAAAGCATGAGAAGGCTTTGCTTTTGTTTTATTTGTCTGACAATAAGGGTGTATTTGTGGTCTGTTTGTGCGGTATTTTGGTAAGAAGTCCATTTGACATTTGCTCAGGACATTGTTTTGACTGAGAAAATGTTAGAGTCTGCTGTTGATACAGCAGAGGATTTTTCCAAAATGTCTGTTGACGCAGATTCCACTGTAATTATTGGGGTCAAATTTGTCTCCACTTTTGTGGATTGGGGTGATCGGGCCTTGATTCCAAATATTGGGGAAGATGCCAGAGCTGAGGATGTTGTTAAAGAGTTTTAGTATAGCCATTTGGAATTTGTGAGCTGTATTCAGGATACCATCAACACCACCAGCCTTTTTGGGTTGGAGGGATTTATTTTATCCTGTAGTTCATTCAATGTAAATTGGAGAATCCAGTGTGTGCTGATAGTCTTTAATAGATGATTCTAAGATTTGTAGTTTATCATGTATATATGTTTTTGATGTTTGTTCTAGAGCCAAAGGATTTGAGACGTGGTTTATTCATACATCCTCATTTTGGATAGGTAGCTCTTCGTGTTGTTGTTTGTTTACTGTGTTCCAATTTTCCCCACACGTGGTTAGATTCTATGGATTCTTCAATGAGAATTCGCTGTTTTCTGTCATTCTGTTCCTCCTTTTCTCTTAATGTATTTCTGTATTGTTTCACCATAGCGAAGGCTCAAGTTCTGGGTCTCTGTTTTTGGTTGGACATGTTTCTCAATTTATTTTGTAGGGTTTTACATTCTTCATCAAACCATTTGTCATTATTGTAAATTTTAGGTTGTCTGCTTGACATTTTTACATTTGACAGGAAGCTGAAAATGGTGTAATATACTGTTTAGGCTTTTCAGGGAAATGTTTCCTCCAGGAACTTGTCGAAAAGGGATTCAATTTGTTTTTTGGTAGATTTCAAAACTACTCTCCTCCCATCTATAGCGTTTCTTAATAGTATGCAGTTTATTTGGCTTTAATACCTAATGATCAAGCATTGCTCTGTTCAAGTAGACTGATTTTGCTGTGATCTGATAGCGATATCAGTGGGCTGACTGAACGCTCAGAGACTCTGGGTTGAGGTGTGTAGTCTACAGTAGAGGTCGACCGATTATGATTTTTCAACGCCGATACCGATTATTGGAGTATCAAAAAAGCCGATACCGATTAAATCGGCCGATTTGTATTATTTATTTGTAGTAATGACAATTACAACAATACTGAAAGAACACTTATTTTAACTTAATATAATACATCAATAAAATCAATTTAGCCTCATAAATAATGAAACATGTTCAATTTGGTTTAAATAATGCAAAAACAAAGTGTTTGAGAAGAAAGTAAAAGTGCAATATGTGCCATGTAAGAAAGCTAACGTTCAAGTTCCTTGCTCAGAACATGAGAACAAATGAAAGCTGGTGGTTCCTTTTAACATGAGTCTTCAATATTCCCAGGTAAGACGTTTTAGGTTGTAGTTATTATAGGAATTATAGGACTATTTCTCTCTATACCATTTGTATTTCATATATCTTTGACTATAGGATGTTCTTTATAGGCACTTTAGTATTGGCAGTGTAACAGTATAGTTTCCGTCCCTCTCCTCGCTCCTCCCTGGGCTCGAACCAGGAACACAACGACAACAGCCACCCTCAAAGCAGCGTTACCCATGCAGAGCAAGGGGAACAACCACTAAGTCTCAGAGCGAGTGACGATTGAAACGCTATTAGTGCACACCCCGCTAACTAGATAGCCATTTCACTTCGGTTACATCAGCCTAATCTCTGGAGTTGATAGGCTTGAAGTCAAACAGCAGAGCTGCTGGCAAAACACACTAAAGTGCTGTTTGAATGAATGCTTACGAGCCTGCTGCTACCACTGCTCAGTCAGACTGCTCTATCAAATCATAGACGTAATTCTAACATAACAACACACAGAAATACGAGCCTTAGGTCATTCATATGGTAGAATCCGGAAACTATCATCTCGAAAACAAGACGTTTATTCTTTCAGTGAAATACGGAACCGTTCCATATTTTATCTAAGGGGTGGCATCCATTAGTCTAAATATTCCTTTTACATTGCACAACCTTCAATGTTATGTCATAATTACGTAAAATTCTGGCAAATTAGGCAGCCCAAGCTGTTGCATATACACCAACTCTGCGTGCAATGAACGCAAGAGAAGTGACACAATTTCACCTGGTTAATATTGCCTGCTAACCTGGATTTATTTTAGCCAAATATGCAGGTTTAAAAATATATACGTGTGTATTGATTTTAAGAAAGGCAATGATGTTCATGGTTAGGTACATATTGGAGCAACGATACGCACCGCATCAATTATATGCAATGCAGGACACGCTAGATAAACTAGTAATATCATCAACTGACATTAGTGATTATGATTGATTGATTTTTATAAGATAAGTTTAATGCTAGCTAGCAACTTACCTTGGCTTACTGCATTCGCGTAACAGGCAGTCTCCTCGTGGAGTGCAATGAGAGGCAGGTGGTTTGACTAGTAACTGTAAGGTTGCAAGATTGAATCGCCCGAGCTGACAAGGTGAAAATTGATCGTTCTGTCCCTGAACGAGGCAGTTAACCCACCGTTCCTAGGCCGTCAATGAAAATAAGAATGTATTAACTGACTTGCCTAGTTAAATAAAGATTAAATAAAGGTGTAAAAAATATATATATATATTTAGATGTCGATCGAAATGCCCGATTCAATTAGGGCCGATTTTCAAGTTTTCATAACAATCGGAAATTGGTATTTTTGTATCGGCAAAATCTGTGTCCAAAAATACCGATTTCCGATTGTTATGAAAACTTGAAAATCGGCCCTAATTTAAAAAAATAAATAAAATAAAATAAATAAAAAAAATCGGTCGACATCTAGCCTGCAGTACCCATTGCCAAGGGATGAGCTGTAGGTGTGTACCTACCATCGGATTCCCCGCAAAGCCTACCTTTGGCTACGTACAGACCTTGCAGCTCAGTCGCATGCTGGGAGTTGTGACCCATTTTTTGTTGGTTGTTTTGTGGTATGTGTTTAGGGAAGCATATTTGGGAGGGAATGCCTTCACCTCCAGGTAGGCATTTGTCTCCGTGTGCTGAGAATGTTGGGTTCTTGTCCAGTTCAGGCGTTTAGTTCACCAAACTAGTACGTGTCCCTGGGTATGGAAATGGTTGATCTCCCCCTCCAGACTGGATAAACTATGGGAATATAGGTATTTTTATTTGTTGAGAGAGAATTTCCTTTAGAGTCTAGCAGCAACCAGTGGATCCATCTCCTCTATATCATGTTTCTTGCAGGATGACAATGTCTGCATTTCTGATTTATTTGGTGAAGTCTGGGTTCCTGCTCTTCGGGTCAGAAGCAGAGGACCTCAGACCTGTTGGAAGTGTTTGAAAATCGCATGCACCACCACTGTTCCAACCTTTTGATACAACATGTATAGAGGCTGTCCCAGTCTCAGGGTCTTCGTTTCCACCCGGGGCCAATACCCTCACTCTTGACAGAGGGATAGTGTGGTCTTATAGCACTGTGCCGTGCCAGGGGATTGTCTGTGTGGAAAATTAAATGTCCTATGTTCCCAGTCTTGAAACAGTCCGCAAATAGTGTCTTTGGATTGTCCCAGAGGAGCTTCTGTTTGGTGTCATTTTTATTTCTGAGGGTAACTGTACTATGATAGCCTCTGAACAGGGGTGTAACGAAGACATGGAGCAGGGGGCTTCAGAGCCCTCTGCATTTGGGATTGGTGAGGTTGTGATTCTCTGTTGCCATTGTTGGGTTCAAGGGCTTTCATACTTCAGCGCTAATTGAAGTTGCAGCTGGGTCTGTTCAGTCCTAGCAAGCTTGGTAGCTCTGTAGCCTTAACTTATCAGTGTTTATAAAGTAAAATATCTAGAGATTGTACCTTTTACGTCTTGGCTTTAGAAGCAGCTTCAGACTGAACAATACTCACTCAGGTCCAGGTTGGATGGTATTTTGATGTTTCTGCTGTTTGTTGGTTTACTAGAAAGTTAACTGCAGAGTCCTTGGAAGTAAGAATCCTTCCAAGTAATGTTGCCCAAAATTCAGGCTGTAGGTTTGGAGTTGATTTAAAGTGAAGGTTGTGTTGTAGAGGGTAGTATATTTTATAGGTCCTTGTGAAAAAACTCCAAGTTTATCTAACTAAATATTTTTGCAAAAACGTTCAGGAGCCCATGACCTCTAGTAGATACCATAGACTTCCAGTCATTTAGCGCCCAGGTATCCATGAGTTCATCTGACACTGGGGAAGTAGATCAAGGTCCTCATTGCCAAAACCCGGAAGTATCCCTTTAATGTAATAGGGAATGCTTTGTGTGGCCTTAAAAAAAGCACACATAGTAGGGTTTGTAAGACCCTAGAAGGCCTTCATAACACTAATGAATGTGACACTATAAAGATCCTATAAAATTATTGAAATTCCATGTGACAACCCCCTCCTGTGATTGGTTATCAAATGATTGAAAACAAAAAGAGCATGCAATCTAACAGTATTTACTTTGGAAAAACATTGGAAAGCAGACTAATTAGCATATTACTGTGTGAAACATACATTTATGACAAAAGTATCACCTATAGATAAGGCATGATTAATGTATTAAGTGTTTCACCTACAGTGCCTTCAGAAAGGACTCATACCCATCGACTTATTCCACATTTTGTTGTGTTACAGATTTTTTTTTCTTACCCATCGACACACAATACCACATAATGATGTATTGTATTGTAAATGTATTGAAATTAAATATAATTTACATAAAAATTCACACCCCTGAGTCAATACATGTTAGAATCACCCTTGGCAGCAATTACAGTTGTGAGTCTATCTAGGTAAGTCTAAGAGCTTTGCACACCTGGATTGTACAGTCGTGGTCAAAAGTTGAGAATGACACATATATTAATTTCCAAAGTTTGCTGCTTCAGTGTCTTTAGATATTTTTGTCAGATGTTACTATGGAATACTGAAGTATAATTACAAGCATTTCATAAGTGTCAAAGGCTTTTATTGACAATTACATGAAGTTGATGCAAAGAGTCAATATTTGCAGTGTTGACCCTTCTTTTTCAAGACCTCTGCAATCCGCCCTGGCATGCTGTCAATTAACTTCTGGGCCACTGATGGCAGCCCATTCTTGCATAATCAATGCTTGGCGTTTGTCAGAATTTGTGGGGTTTTGTTTGTCCACCCGCCTCTTGAGGATTGACCACAAGTTCTCAATGGGATTAAGGTCTGGGGAGTTTCCTGGCCATGGACCCAAAATATCAATGTTTTGTTCCCCGAGCCACTTAGTTATCACTTTTGCCTTATGGCAAGGTGCTCCATCATGCTGGAAAAGGCATTGTTCGTCACCAAACTGTTCCTTGATGGTTGGGAGAAGTTGCTCTCGGAGGATGTGTTGGTACCATTCTTTATTCATTGCTGTCTTCTTAGGCAAATTTGTGAGTGAGCCCACTCCCTTGGCTGAGAAGCAACCCCACACATGAATGGTCTCAGGATGCTTTACTGTTGGCATGACACAGGACTGATGGTAGCGCTCACCTTGTCTTCTCCGGACAAGCTTTTTTACGGATGGCCCAAACAATCGGAAAGGGGATCATCAGAGAAAATAACTTTACCCCAGTCCTCAGCAGTCCAATCCATGTACCTTTTGCAGAATATCGGTCTGTGCCTGATGTTTTTCCTGCAGAGAAGTGGCTTCTCTGTTGCCCTTCTTGACACCAGGCCATCCTACAAAAGTCTTCGCCTCACTGTGTGTGCAGATGCACTCACACCTGCCTGCTGCCATTCCTGAGCAAGCTCTCTACTGGTTGTCCCCCGATCCAGCAGCTGAATCAACTTTAGGAGATGGTTCTGGCGCTTGCTGGACTTTCTTGGGCGCCCTGAAGCCTTCTTCACAACAATTGAACCGCTCTCCTTTAAGTTCTTGATTATCCGATAAATGGTTGATTTCGGTGCAATCTTACTGGCAGCAATATCCTTGCCTGTGAAGCCCTTTTTGTGCAAAGCAATGATGACAGCACGTGTTTCCTTGCAGGTGACCATGGTTGACAGAGGAAGAACAATGATTCTAAGCACCACCCTCCTCTTGAAGCTTCCATGTATGTTATTTGAACTCAATCAGCATGACAAAGTGATCTCCGGCCTTGTCCTCGTCAACACTCACACCCGTGTTAACTTCTCTAGGATAGGGGGCAGCATTCGGAATTTGCTATCCTCAGATCCTCAGTGCTATCCTCAGATAATAGCATTGTTTGCTTTCGCCGAAAAGCCTTTTTGAAATCTGACATGTTGGCTGGATTCACGACAAGTGTAGCTTTAATTTGGTATCTTACATGTGTGATTTCATGACAATTTGATTTTTATAGTAATTTATTTGAATTTGGCGCTCAGCATTTTCACTGGCTTTTGGCCAGGTGGGACGCTACTATCCCACATATTCCAGAGAGGTTAACGTGAGCATCACTGACATGATGTCAGCTGGTCCTTTTGTGGCAGGGCTGAAATGCAGTGGAAATGTTTTTGGGGGATTCAGTTAATTTGCATGGCAAATTGCAATTCATCTGATCACTCTTCATAACATTCTGGAGTATATGCATATTAACATCATACAAACTGAGGCAGCAGAATGAAAATTTATATTGGTGTCATTCTCAAAACTTTTGGCCACAACTGTACAATATTCGCACATTATTCTTTTAAAAATTATTCTAGCTCTGTCAAGTTGGTTGTTGATCATTGCTAGGACAGCCATTAGCAAGTCTTGGCACAGATTTTCATGCTGATTTAAGTTCAAACTGTAACTAGGCCACTCAGGAACATTCAACGTCAGTGCCATCAAAAAGTATTCACAACATTTTGTTTTGTTACAGCCTGAATTTAAAATAGATTAAATTTATATTTTTTAGTCACTGAAATACACACAATACCTCAATGTCAAAGTGAAAATATGTTTTACAAATTAATAAAAAATTAAAAGCTGTGGGCCTCCCGGGTGGCGCATCGCAGTGCTGGCTGTGCCACCAGAGACACTGGGTTCGCGCCCAGGCTCTGTCGCAGCCGGCCACAACCGGGAGGTCCGTGGGGCGTCGCACAATTGGCCTAGCATCGTCCGGGTTAGGGAGGGTTTGGCTGGAAGGGATATCCTTGTCTCATTGCGCACTAGCGACTCCTGTGTCGGGCCAGGTGCACAGTGTTTCCTCCGACACATTGGTGCGGCTGACTTCCGGGTTGGATGTGCGCTGTGTTAAGAAGCAGTGCGGCTTGGTTGGGTTGTGTTTCGGAGGATGCATGGCTATCGACCTTCGTCTCTCCCGAGCCCGTACGGGAGGTGTAGCGATGAGACAAGATAGTAACTACTAACAATTGGATACCAAATAAAATGAAAAGCTATAATGTTTTGAGTCAGTATTTAACCCCTTTGTTATAGCAAGCCTTAGCTTAACAAATGTAGCTTAACAAGTCACATAAGTGTTAAACATGATAGTTGAATGACTACCTCTTCTCTGTACCCCACACAAAATTCTGTAAGGTCACTCAGTCGAGCAGTGAATTTCAAACACAGATTCAATCACAAAGACCAGGGAGATTTTCCAATACCTCGCAAAGGGCACCTATTGGTAGATAGTAAAAATAAAATAAAAAGCAGACCTTGAATGTCCTTTTGAGTATGGTGAATCAATATAAAATTTGGATGTGGTATCAATACACCTAGTCACTACAAAGATACAGGTGTCCTGCCTAACTCAGTTGCAGGAGAATAAGGAAACTGCTCAGGGATTTTCCCATGAGGCCAATGGGAATTTTGAAACAGTTAGAATATAATGGCTGTGATAGGAGAAAACTGAGGATGGATGAACATTGTAGTTACGCCACAATACTAACCTAATTGACAGAGTTAAAAGGAGGAAGCCTGTACAGAATACAAATATTCCAAAACATGCATCCTGTTTGCAATAAGGCACTAAAGCAAAACTGCAAAAATATTTGCCTAGGAAATTAACTTAATGTCCTGAATTCAAAGCGCTTTGTTTGTGGCAAATCCAACACGTCACCGAGTACCACTCCTCCTATTTTCAGGTGGCTGCATCATGTTATGGGTAAGCTTGTAATCATTAAGGACTCTGGAGTTTTTCCCCAGTATAAAAAATAAACGTAATGAAGCTAAGCACAGGCACAATCCTAGAGGAAAACCTGGTTTAGTCTGCTTTCCACCAGACACTGGGAGATTAATTCACCTTTCAGAAGGACAATAACCTAAAACACAAAGCCAAATCTACATTTGAAGTTGAAGCAACATTGAAGTGGCTTACTAAGACAGGGAATGTTCTTGAGTGGTCGAGTTACAGTTTTTACCTAAATCTAACTGAAAATCTATGTCAAGACCTGAAAATATTTGTCTAGCAAGAATTAACAACCAATTAGACAGAGCTTGAAGAATTTAGAAAATAATAAAAATGGGCAAATGTTACACAATCCAGGTGTGGAAAGCACTTAAGAGACTTACCCAGAAAGACTCACAGCTGTAATTGCCGCCAAAGGTGCTTCTACAAAGTATTGGGTGTGTAATGTAAGAGATATTTCTTCATTTTATTTTCAATAAATTTGCAAACATTTCTAGAAACATGTTTTCAGTTTGTCATTATGGGGTAGTGTGTGCAGATGGGTGAGGGAAAAAAAACAAATAAATGTTTAATTCAGGTTGTAGCACAAAATGTGGAATAAGTCAAAGGGTATGAACACTTTCTGAAGACACTGCATATTTGGCCTTGTGTTTTGGGTTATTATCCTGCTGAAATGTCAATTTGTCTCCCAAAGTCTGTCGGAAAGCAGACAACCAGGTTTCCTCTAGGACTTTGCCTGTGCTTAGCTCTAATCCACTATTTGATCCTAAAAAAAATGTTTTAAAATGTTTTACTCCCTAGTCCTTGTCAATGACAAGCATACCCATAACATAATGCAGCCACCACCATGCTTGAAAATATGATGAGTTGTACTAATTGATGTGTTGAATTTGGTGCTTTGTATTCAGGACATAAGGTTCATTTCTTTGCCACATTTTCTGCAGTTTTACTTTAGTGCCTTACAGGATGCATGTTCTGGAATATTTTTATTCTGTACAGCTTCCTTCTTTTCACTCTTTCATTTAGATTATTATTGTGGAGTAACTTCACTGAAAAATAATATAAACACAACATGTAGTGTTGGTCCCATGCTTCAGGAGCTAAAAAACAAATCCCTGAAATATTCCATACACACAAGCACATAATCTTATTTTATTTATATAATCCATCTACACAACAACTGTTGCATATGAATACGCTGATTAAACAGTATGATCATTACACAGGTGCACCTTGTGCTGGGGACAATAAAAGGCCACACAACAACGCCACAGATGTCTCAAGTTGAGGGAGCGTGTAATTGGCATGACTGCAGGAATGTCCACAAGAGCTGTTGCCACATAATGTAATGTTTATTTCTCTACCATAAGCTGCTTCCAACATCATTTTAGAGAATTTGGCAGTACTTACAACTGGCCACAAAACTGCAGACCACGTGTAACCATGCCAGCACGGACCTCCACATCCGGCTTCTTCACCTGCTGGATCATCTGTGGGGTGATGAGTATTGCTGCCTGTAAGAAAGCACTTTTATGGGGTAAAACTTAATCTGATTGGACCCCTGTCCAGTCATGTGAAATCCATAGATTAGGGCCTAATTAATTCATTTTAATTGACTGACTTCCTTTTATGAACTGTAACTCAGTAAAATCTTTGAAATTGTTGCTTGTTGCGTTTGTATTTTTGTTCAGTATACAATGTTGATCCATCATCAGTTTTCTCCTATCACAGCCACTAAACTCTGTTTTACACCATTGGCCTCAGGGTGAAATCCCTGAGCAGTTTTCTTCCTCTCTAGCAACTGAGTTAAGAACACCTATATCTTTCTAGTGACTGGATGTATTGACTCACCATCCAAAGCATAATTAATAACATCACTATGCTCAAAGGGATATTCAATGTCTGTTTTTTTTACCCATCTACCAATACATTTACTTTTTTTTAGGCATTGGAAAACCTCCCAGGTCTTTGTGGTTGACCCCGTTTGAAATTCACTGAGGGACTTTATAGATAATTGTATGTGTGGGTTACAGAGATGAGGTAGTGATTCAAAAATCATGTTGAACACTATTATTGCACACAGTTCATGCAACTTATGCGACTTGTTTAAAAAAAAAATTACTCAACATATTTAGGCTTGCCATAACAAAGGGGTTAAATATGTATTGACTGAGCTTTTCGTTAATTAGTAAACATTTCTAAAAACACAATTCCACTTTGACATTTTGGGGTTGTGTGTGTAGGCCAGTGACACAAAATCTCAATCTAATCCAATTTAAATTCAGGCTGTCAAGGGGTGTGAATACTTTCTAAAGGCACTGAATAGACTCCTACATGTTTCAGAAACATGTGTTTCATTCCCTTTGTCTCCAGAGTGAGATGTATAATGTCAGTCAGTCTGGTACACTTTAACATGTCCCAGAGGACAAGGACAGAATATTCACTAAGATTGAACCAGCTGCTCTTTCTATTCCACTTCTTGATTAAATGGCATGGCTCCTTTCACTCTGTGGAATAGGCTGTCTGTGTGTGTGTGTCTCTCAACTAGTGTTGAGCGCAAATAAATAAATAAAAACGGGGAGGAAATGTAGATTCCAGAATCTCATGCCCGCAATCTAAATAACCTTATTATGACCGACACACAGCACAGCACCCCACCCCCTCCACACACACACACACACACACTTGTGACAATCGTTCAGCTCCATGTGCCTGTGCTGCACTGAGCGAAGGGAGATAGCCATTCCATAGGGAGGTTAGCAGCGGGGTTAGCAGCAGCGTTATTAGGGTTATGGGCAGGGCATATTTATAGTCATGAATGCCATGAAAGAGAGCAGGTCTCAGGCTATTTCAGGCAGCTACTTACCCGTCTGACTGCCGCCCTCCTCTGCAAGTATACATACTTGTACACCAAATGACAATGGTATAAAAAAACATATTTACAAAAACACACAGGGTATTAAAAGAGCAAAAAAAACAGCAGATGGTTCCAAGAAAACCAATCATGATGTACACTGTGTTCACACACACACACACACACACTACACAAACACACTATTGGCATGAATTCCTGGCAGTAAACAAATGACAGGTTGATCACTTCTGTTCCTCTCCTTTTATCTCAGGCCTGCTTTGTTTTACTGTTTATCTGAGGTTTATTAGTCAGCAAACTATTTGTCAAAAAAAGGAGCATTGCCCCTCTCCACCCTCATGTCATACACACACACCACATACAAACCGCTGCCTGCATAACAAGACAACTACAGTAGGCAACACTTTTCAATCCAAATAATTAATTTAGGATATTTTTTTATTTTTACCACCAGAAATCCCAAATTTGTAACTTTTGTAAGATAAGAGAAAAGGGGTAACATGGTCACACAGACACACGAGAGGGGAAACTATCATTGTATTTTATCACACCAACTGACATACCTCTTTAGAGAAAAATAATTAATTGGCCGCCAACAGTCACTCACTGTTTGGAGATAGCTAGTAATTTGTATCTGGGACAATCCATTACATAATGAACAGCGTAGCAGCCTAGCTGTAGCAGCCTAGCAGTAGCCTCTGGTACCAATTTCAATGTCCAAAATCACAGGTGCAGTTCTTTAGTTAAATAAGCAATAAACATCCCATAATGGTTAGGGTCATGTCTAAAAATGCTCAGTTGCCCATTATTAGCCTAGTGGTTAAGAGCATTGGCCAAGTAACTGAAAGGTCGCCGGTTTGAATCCCCGAGCCAACTAGGTGACGAATCTGTTGAATGTGCCCTTGAGCAAGGCACTTAACCCAAATTGCTCCTGTAAGTCGCTCTGGATAAGAGCGTCTGCTAAATGACTAAAAATGTCAAAGTAAATTATTTTGTCTAGAAGAGATCTCAGTGACTTTGAAAGAGGGGTCTTAAATGAGCATGGGGTTTAAAGGGTATGTCTCTGTCAGCAGATCTTAACCCAACTTGAAAACTTATGGGAAATTCTGGAGCGGCACCTGAGACAGCGTTTTCATCCACCATCAACACACCAAATTATGGAATTTCTCGTGGAGGAATGGTGTTGCATCCCTCCAATTATGTTCCAGAAACTTGTAGAATCTATGCCAAGGTGAATTGCAGCTATTCTGGCGGCACGTGGTAGCCCAAAGCCCTTTTAAGACACTGTTGGAGTTTCCTTAAGTTCTGGCAGTTACCTGTAGCTACACCAAAGGCAACTTGACACTAAACTCATTGCATGTCCAGTGATGTGCTGACATGCTCCAATATGTGAATAAGCCTTTCTGAGTTGCTGTTGTGACTTCTATAACAGCGAGCTGTGTCGCTGTCCAATAATGCATTATGACAAAGGCCACGCTTCTGCCTCACTAGCGCCATACATGCGCGTGGATGGGTTTGGAACTGTGTGTGGGACATTTTAACTGACAAAATTGCAACACCGCGACAATCTGGGCTTGTGAGTGTTTTTGAGGAATTGACTCAACGTCCATCCAGACATATTGCATTGCGTACAGGCCAACTCATGGGACAGATGAGCTTAAGCGGAAGAACAGAAATGTTAGCAAGCTGCTAGCAAGCTAGATTTTGCTTGCTCAGCTCTTCGATAACCCCTGGAACACTTTCCACTGGCAATGTCACTAAACGAGGAATCAATAACAGTAAAATAACACAATGACTGATATCATTTCCAAGAAATTAATCACAGAGGACACACGGCAAATGGGCTACATAATCACAAACACGTTAACCTCCCCCCTTGCTACTTTCGCCCAATAAAGTTACACACACACACACACACACACACACACACAGATGTATATATATTTTTTTAAACAATACAAATAAATATAGAGTCCTTGTATGGACGGCTCACCGATAAACGTTTGAAATTTGATTCAAGATGACTCATATCAAACTGTTAAAATGGTCCACGCTCCAAATTACACCAAATTGCCACGACCTCGGTGCTCAATATGAAATAAGTTCAAGCAGCTATCGATATGGTGGTGTCTGACAGAAATAGTCGAACTCACTGCCAGACTCGTGACATGGCAATCGAATGTCAACTAAAACGGGCAGCAAGCCAACACCTTACAGAATCTAGAACGATACATTTCCATCGTATGACTGCATGCGCAAACGAGCCATTTATTATCTGACCAATTCAAATTGGTGGAAAAGCGGCGAAGCTATCCAAGCTGGATACAAAATATCCATCGTCGGTACACATTGTTGCAGTTGATATTTAAGTTAAGTGTTTCATGCAAGTTCAAATGAAAACACATTGGACGGTCAAATTACTCGTTGTTGGCTAACTACTTACTACTCGACCGTAAAATAAGTTTGCTACATCTAGCCAACTCGATAGCTAAAGAGCCACATGGAAGACAAGAGACGCCAAAAACAACGTATTAGCACAACTGGAAAAAATTAAACAAAGTCTAAAGAATTGAATAGTTTCGATATAGCATTGTTTCTATTATAGCTTACCATTCCATAACGCAACGCTAGAACTCAGAGAACAAATGGGGGAAGTACAGTACATGTTGTTCGCTATTGAACTGCCATGCTGGCTGCTCGAGCTATCAGTCACTTCTCCCATTTATTTTGCGCTACCTTTCACCGTTCACAAAAACACATTAAAGCATTCCGTAATATCACACCAGTAAATAAATTAAAGACGCCTTTTCAAGTACTTACATTCATGCAAGCGTTGCCTGCAAAGAAGCAGTATGGCAGGAATTGTGTGTTCAGATGTCTGTCTCAGTGTCAGAGATCACATCGGCAGCTGCTTCCTCCATCCACGCAACGCGCAGATCACGCCGCACAGCAACGCTACCGAACCCCTCGCCGTCGCCAAGGCAACAAACCCACTTCAACCAATCATAACCCCTCCCATTCCATATCCCCTGGCAACTGCCGCAGCGCAGAAGCACATGGTTATTCTGTGGCGCTGCCGACGCGGACGCCACTCCATTTTCTTTTTTACTTTTTTTCTTATGAGTTCATTGTGTAGCCTACATAGAATATGGCATATTGTAAACTTAATTAAAATACAGAAAAAAACGCACAGTAAATTTTTTGGGGTGTCTCCAAATAACACAGTTTATTTCAGCGGTTAGAATAAACTACACAGCATGTGGTGATGAAAGTGGGGATTAAAGTAATAGAAGGCACCTGCGTCATTTTGGCGGGGGACTGGAAGGCATCTACGTCATTTTGGCGGGGGACTCCAGCCAGTGAGCGGTCATGATGATGGTACAATGTAGCCTACTTTATCTGGACTAAGCAGTCTCTTCCGCTAGCAGATTCATTTGTAGTATATCTATCCCTAAGCGCTGCAAACGGGTCATCATTAAAGGGACATGTTAAGCTTTGTAATGCCTCAATATGCAGCCAACACTAAAGAGACCCCTGATTTCAGTACATATGTGACTGATAGGCACAGCATTAGTCATGTAGACCTACAGTATAATGGAAAGGGCTGCATTATTTGTATTCTGGAGTCGACCCTATTACTCATTTGGTATGGGCCACTGTGCAACTCTCTTAGTATCAGTGAGTTTACACCAAACTGTAACTCTCACATCAATGTGATACCTGAACCCCTTTAGAGCTCCTCCTTCCGCCCCTCTGTTCTCCTTTATTCATTTTTTATTTCACCTTTATTTAACCAGGTAGGCCAGTTGAGAACAAGTTTTCATTTACAACTGCGACCTGGCCAAGATCAAGCAAAGCAGTGCGACAAAAACAACAACATCTAGTTACACATGGGATAAACAAACGTACAGTCAATAACACAATAGAAAAAGTATATGTACAGGGTGTGCATATGTAGTAAGATTAGGGAGGTAAGGCAATAAATAGGCCATAGAGGCAAAATAATTACAATGTAGCATTAACACTGGACTAATAGATGCGCAGATGATGATGTGCAAGTAGAGATACTGGGGTGCAAAAGAGCTTCAACAACAAAAAATAACATTATGGGGATGAGGTAGTTGGGTGTGCTATTTACAGATGGGCTGTGTACAGGTACAGTGATCGGTAAGCTGCTCTGACAGCTGATGCTTAAAGTTAGAGAGGGAGATATAAGTCTCCAGCTTCAGTGATTTTTGCAATTCGTTCCAGTCATTGGCAGCAGAGAACTGGAAGGAAAGACGGCCAAAGGAGGTGTTGGCTTTGGGGATCACCAGTGAAATATACCTTCTGGAGCGTGTGCTACGGGTGGGTGTTGCTATGGTAACCAATGAGCTGAGATAAGGCGGGGCTTTACCTCCTCCTCTGTCCACTTCAATCCTGTTTTTAGAACCTCTCTCAGAGAGATAACTCTGAAAGCTACCAAAGTAGCCTGCCCCATTAGATTTTATTTTCCTGCCAAAGTTCTTCTTTCAATATGTCGAGTTCAAGGCTTATAATTTCTCTATTACCTTGTAATTAATGACCTACCTTTTTATTCACTTTGAAATGTCTTTCTACGCCATTGTTCTGTTTGGGATGTTGCAGTATTTACAATGCTTTTGCATCCTTCTAGTGGAAACACAGAAACACACCCTGTTTCACTTCATGCCCTTCAGTTAGTTCAACTGGACAAACAGGATCTTCTGTGAATCATAGGGTGGTGGTATGCTACAGCCACACTGGATTCAAGTAAACCAGCCATTAGAGGGTTGAACAGGACCTGTAGTGTTTGTTTACCCAGGTGCAGTGTTGTTCTAACCCATATAACTCCTTTTCATGTTGATGGTTTCTTTTCTTTTCTGGGTTTTGAGGCTTGAAAGAAATAATATAATCCCACATGTGGTGCTCTATCAAGTCTTTGATTTGAAGTCTCAGTTTTGAGTTGTCCTCATTCACTCGTTTTCTTTCTGAAGTTGCTGTTTCTGTTTTTCCCCCAGCACATTTCACCATGGCTACTGTTGGTGACTGGATCACATGGCCTATCTCGTGCTTGGAGAAGAGGAAAGGATGGACAAATGATGAAGGAAGCCGTCTGTCTGTTTCTGGTTTACTGGTTAAAAGTCCCTTGTGGGAGTGGAATGAATCATCCCCCAAAAATGCCCCTTTGAATAATCAAACCCTTTAAGGTCATATATTTGACCTATATGCCACATTCTGTTTAGATATATATTTGGATAGCTAAGGACCATTATAATTCTCTTGAATAAATCCTTTGTGTGTATGTAGCTTGTGTAGCCACCGACGTAGCTCTGACGGTCATGATTTACATTCATTATTCACATGTTACATTGTTCATGTAATCCTCTCTGAATGTACAGGTATGTTTCGGTTTGTGAGTGTATGTACGTGGTGTTTGTCTACTCCCACACAGACCTAGCTGAGATAAAGAGGAATACCAATACATTTAGAATGGTATTCATGGTGTCTTCCATAGCCAATCTCCCTGCTATTCAGATATAGCAGATAGATGAGCCATACTCTACGAGAGTGTATGAGAAGGAAAGCGAAAGGATTTATGACCAAAGTCAAAATAGAATCCTTGAGTTCATCCTCTTCCTTCACTTACTGTACTGTCTGTACGTTGCTTTTGCTCAGGTTGCCGTGTCATCATTTCCATACTGTACATGCTAAGAGCTATTCATAGGGCCATACAGCCAGCAGCAGCGTACAGCCTATAGCACAGAATCACTCTGCCTCATTTTTATTCTCCTCCCTTCCCTGTATCACTCCTTCCTCTCTTTCCCTAGCTGGATGATGAAGTTGCAAAGACAGCAAATGGGAGAGGAGAACAAGATATAGCAATCACCAGGGCAACGGAGCTGATTGAGGATGCCTTGAAAAGACAGAGCCATTAGTCTGTGCGCCTGGAACTGTGCTAATCTGATTTTAAATCTGTTACTACAATCTAAAGCATTATGCCCAAGAGACCATTGACAGGGATGGGTCCAGATACCTGATTCAGGGAGGAGGGAATGGCACAGACCAGATCACTGACAAACAGTCTGCCTTGGATTTCATTTAGGAGGATATTTATGAAAAATAGAGAGGCAATAGTAAAGCATTAGGTAATGTAGTTAGATGGGATGCATAGGTAAGAGGAAGTTATGTGTTGATGGTTGGGTTATGGTGGCTAAATTGAAGGAAGGGGATACATAAAGTAGATGGAAGGAAGAGTGTGAGAAGATTGAGGAGAGATGGAGGAAGAAATTAAATGTGGAGAGGTACCTATGAGAAGGAGGAGCTAATTTATGTTTTATGGATACATACACCAGATAGGTGCAGTGAAATGTGATGTTTTACAGGGTCAGACATAGTAGTACAGCACCCCTGGAGTAAATTAGTGTTAGGTGCCTTGCTCAAGGGCACATCGACAGATTCAAACCAGCAACCTTTCAGTTACTGGCACAACGCTCTAAACGCTAGTCTACCTGCCTAGCCGTTGAACTGAGTGTGTGAGATGAACTATGTATGTGAGGTGGTAGTGGAGGGATGAAACATGAGGATGGATGCAATCTGTAGATACTGTGTATTGTGAGAGTGTGTCAGAGAGTGTGTGTGTGTGTGTGTGTGTGTATGTGTGTGTGTGTGTGTGTGTGTGTGTGTGTGTGTGTGTGTGTGTGTGTGTGTGTGTGTGTGTGTGTGTGTGTGTGTGTGTGTGTGTGTGAGAGAGAGAGAGAGATCATGTGTGTGTGTGTGTGTGTGTGTGTGCATGAGAGTGTGCAGTATATCAGGACTGGTGTCTAAGAGTGTGTGTGTGTGTGTGCCTGCTTGCATTTTGTTCATGCTCTCGGGCATGCATGCGACTATGTGTGTGTATATTTCAATGTGTGTGTGTGTGTGTGTGTGTGTGTGTGTAGTGTGTCAGATTAACAGGCTGCATTGTGTTAGTAGTGGTGGTGGCGTTGTGGTCAGGAGGAACAGGAGTCCTGCTGCTTTAATGGTCTATAAATCTGTGCGGCCTGGCTAGCCTGACACTGCCCCACTGAGACCCACTCATGCGGAAATGAATCAAGCCCTTTTTACGGACCGCAAGTGTCCAAGCTCCCACACACACACTCATACGCACACACACAAGCACGCACACACACACACACACACACACACACACACACACACACACACACACACACACACACACACACACACACACACACACACACACACACACACACACACACACACACTCCCCTGCCAGGCGGCTAGCCGATAAGAAAGGCTGCACACACACACACATGCACGCACAGACACACAGACATAAACAGACTAACACAGACACGCCCCTGCCGGCCGCTATCCGATAAGAGAGGCTGCACATGCACGCACACACACGCACACACACGCACACACATACATACACAGCAATACTCCATTCCAACCCTGTTGGAGCTCCTAAAACACTCCATTAATGACAAGTCCTCTTCATTCTGACTCTCTTCTGATTTCCCTGGCTTGCTATTTCTCCTCCCTGATACTCTCTTCACACCGTAGTTAGCTTTCCAGAGGGTGAGCAACCACACACACACACACACACGCGCACACATGCACACACGCACACACACACACGCACACACAAACACACACACGCACGCACGCACACACACACACACACACACACACACACACACACACACACACACACACACACACACACACACACACACACACACACACACACACACACACACACACACTCACACTACACAGTCATATTTGTTCCACTTTTGGCTTATGAGGATCTGTGATTGTGGTAACACTCAACATCAAATCAAATCTAATTTTATTGGTAACATACTCATGGTTAGCAGATGTTATTGCGAGTGTAGCGAAATTCTTGTGCTTCTAATTCTGCAAATGCAGCAATATCTAACAAGTAATCTAACAATTCCCCAACAACTACCTAATACACACAAATCTAAGTGAAGGAATGGAATAAGAATATATACATATATATATGGATGAGTGATGACTGAGCGGCATAGGCAAGATGCAATAGACGGTATAAAATACAGTATATCCATATGAGATGAGTAATGCAAGATATGTAAACATCATTATTAAAGTGGCAAATTCAAAAATTCAATAACAACTCTCAGTCACTGTGCTGGAGTTGTTATTGAATTTAAGCAGCTCTTAACATAGACGTGTCTGTAATGCATCTCTACAGAAGATTAGGTTATGGCTGCTACAAGCCTGGTAATGTCATTTTAATATACACATGCACACACGCAAGCACGCACCCACATGCTCCCGACTGGGCACAGACGTCAGTTTAACGTCTAGTTTTGATTTACATTTTGTTGAACTACACACACCCATACGCATGCATGCACGCCTGAACACACATCTATGTAGGCAGGCTTGCACACACAAACACGTGCATATGCACGCATGCAGGGGGGCATGCATGCACACACACACAATCAGACACACATGAAAGGTATTTAACCTGTGGCCCGCTGGAGGAAACAGGAAGCCAGTCAGTGGTGCTCTCATCACTCTGTGCCTTCAGCAGTGGCGATATGGATCTAATTATTTTGTTGAATTAAATTAATTGGGATTCCACCAGGGTGTGTTTCTGAAAGAGAATGTGTAGTTGCATTGCAAGGTGGGAGGCCATATTTGTCTTGTGTGACTGGTCTCTGATGAGGGTTCCATTGGGGACACGGGTCATACGGTGGAACTGCCTTCTTCTGTCACCTGTTCTTTATTTTATGGCTACCGTCAAATCATATTCTTACAGGGAGTAGAGGCCGATGACAGCACTGGTGAGAATGAGGCTGAATCATCATGCTATAGACACACCGATTGGGATCACCATATGGGCCAAAGCCTAAGTCATCGGCCTCCACTCCCTGTGCAATGTTTTCCTTTGCAGAATGAGTGTGATATGAGACACACCACTCGCGCAAAACATTCAAATGCACACACCATCACCTGAAGTTCCCAGGGGATCCCTACGCTCAGGCCAACTTGTGCTAATTAGTTGAAACTGAAGTTGTTAAACAGTATAAAACTCATGAGCACACACACACTACTCTGCTATATTTCCATAGATAAGGATCTCAAGGCCAGCGGACAGGGTAAACATACAGTATTTGCATTCACCCAAGGGCAGGTACTGCCTGTCTGTCTGTGGAGTCCTCACTGCACACATCACCTGAGTAATGACTAGGCAAGTCAGTTAAGAACAAATTCTTATTTTCAATGACAGCCTATTGGGTTAACTGCCTGTTCAGGGGCAGAATGACAGATTTGTACCATGTCAGCTCGGGGATTTGAACTTGAAACCTTTCGGTTACTAGTCCAACGTTCTAACCACTAGGATACCCTGCCGCCCCAATGCAGTAAGTACGTGTTACTTACTGCATTTCATTACACCAGGTGACGTGTGCAGTGACGGCTCCACAGACAGACAGGCAGTACCTGCCCTTGGGCGAATGCAAATACTGCTTGTTTACCCTGTCAATGAGCCCAGCCCTAACTCAAGCTTATTACTCCATTAGATGACGATCAAAGTTCACTATAAAAGTGTGGGGGAGGCAATCAAAAACAAAATGGGTTGACAGAACACAAGAAACCTTTGGACATCCTGATTTTCAAGGAAAACCCCTTTACCTTTGCTGAGCTACACCTGTAGATAAAAAATAAATGAATACAAAATAATAATAACATATACAGTATTCCTTTTATTAAGTATTTTGTATGTTTATTGGTGGAGAGAGATAGAGGTGAAAGGTAGAAGATAGGGCGCTGATAGAGCAGATTCAAACCCATGCCGGCAGCGAGGCAGCGGCTTAGACCGAAGACCTGAAAACCTGCCTAAGAACCGGGTGCGGTTAACAGGTTTCTTTTAACTTATCTGTTCTTCAGGTTTTGTTCCCTAGGTCTTTCCCTCTCCTCCCATTCCTGTCCTCCCGCTCCTCCCTTGTCCTATCTTCCCTAGCCTACAGTAATAATCCTAAATGCAGTACTGGAGACTGTTTGTTTACAGAAGCCCTGTGTTTGACAGGCCTTTGTGCTAACCAGGCCTTATGAATTATGTCAACAGGCGCTGGCTGTCTCTTATCTATAGCTTGATAAAGGCCTCCTTCAATGATGGGGCAATAAAATAACTCAATAGACAGGCAGGTAGGAACATTCTTTTAAAAAATGTATTATTATTATTATTTACCTTTATTTAACTAGGCAAGTCAGTTAAGAACAAATTCTTATTTGCAATGACGGCCTGTCAAGGAATCACTCTCTGCTCTTGAGTGGCTATCCAGAAAGAAAAAGGGAACACACATTCAGAAAGACTAAAGCCAAACAATTAGCCAGTAATTATCTATTGATTCAGCCTATTTATTCAGATTAGAAATGTAAATAGTCATTGTTTTTGATGAGGTGTTGAACTGTTGATTCACTTCAGGGCAGGATGAGCACCCAGGCCCTGGCTATATCCCAAATGGCACCCTATTCTTCATATAATGCATGTGTCCTGGTCAAAAGTAGTGCACTGTAAAGGGAATAGGGTGCCATTTGGTACACAAACACTATAACGCGAACAAACAACAATCAGCAATGTTTTAACTGGTAAAAAAGGACTTAACAGACTTCTATGCAGGAATGTTGAAGCAGCTGCTGAGTAAATCCTGTTTTTTAAACCAAGTCCTGCTGCGGGCTAAGTTTACTGATAGATGAATGACAGCGTCTACATTTTGTGTTTAATGAACCATGGAAAAAGAGTTTCTGCCTTTAATAAGTATTTCTTTAACTTCTTTGAAACAGTTTAAAAATCAGTAAGAAAGTTTTAATGTACACCATTATAACTAAGCAGAAAGAGAAGCAGGAAGAAAGAAAGGCAGGGATTAGGAGAGGAAGTGTGGCCAGAATTAAATTATTATTATCTCACATGAATCCCAACAGTCTAAACAGCATTGGCCATGGGGCTTTATCTGTATAGAGCAGTCAGTGGTTGAAAAGGAATCCCTCTCTGCTCTTGAGTGGCTATCCTTTTTACAGGTCAGGATGAGAGCTGCAATAGTGTGAGGCACCAAGGCATCACAGATCAAAATCAATAGACCCTAGACTAGGCCTATTCAGCTAGAGGGTGAGAAGGGACCTGGATTGAGTGGGGGTTTGGGCATTCCATAAAGGAGGATGACATCACAATAGGGAGTTGGGATTTGCTGGTTGGAGCACTGACCATGAAAAATATGCCTCTCTCTGATCACGGGATCAACCCACTTCCTAGAGAAAACCTAACCACTCCAGTTCCTGGGATTGATCAAGAGGAGTGGGATTCCACAGCTCTACTCCTGCCTCCATTTCCATATCCACAGTCTGAGGAAGACTGGTTGGTCGAAACATGTTGCTCAGCTATGTAATTCTGCTCCTACCTCTGTTTACACAGTATCTACATTAAGTATCTTCTCTGTATTATACAGGCTTCCTTTTTTGTATTTTGTTTTGGCATATCCTCAACTTTGCCTGACTACCGAGCATGGAGATATACTGTAGCACCAACACAAATACAATCACCGCCCACAAAGCAGTGTCCCTGGGCCTGGCTTGGCCTGGGCTTTGTTGTAAAGCCTGGTACTAAAGTAATCCAGGACCTGGATTTACAACCGCAATTGGTCACAACTTCTCCTGGAAGGACCAAAGGGACAACTAGAGAGTATAGCGGTGCAAAGTTTAACTCCAACCCGATGAGTTAGACTGCCAATAGAGTGCTGACAGCCAGGGAAATGGCATTGTCCAAGCTGTCAAGGAAGGCTTAGATATATGGCATGTGACTTACCCTGTTTTTATCACGTTTACAACCTGCAATGTCCATTGAAACAGCAACTCCTGAAGTTCAGTTTAGCAATATAACAGCATAGCACTGAACTTTGCCTGCTTTTATGTCATTGTAGCAACCAATTCAGTGCTGGTAGTAACTACAGTTGGACAGAGTTTCTTATTGGGCAATAACAACCATTTCTCTTAAGCCTGGTCCCAGATCTGTTTGTACTGTCGCTATGACAACAACAAGTAGATTAGACAGCACAAACAGATCTGAGACCAGGCTAGTTTCTATTCTTTGTTGTGATTGTGGTTCACGGTTTATAGCCCCAGTAAAACTGCATGGGAGGATAATTCCTCTCTATAAAAACTCCTGCAAATAACCCTGCAATACAATCAACCACATGCAGGGGCAATTAAATTAGCCTATTGATCCTGGACTGTTCTATTACCCTGCTAAATTATGTTTTCTACTGGTAATGACTGCCTCATGCTGGCAAATGAACACCTCGGCAAGTCTATTAACTGACAAGGGAAAGAGGATGAAAAGACAGACGCGTGGCAGACAGACAGACAGACAGACAGACAGACAGACAGACAGACAGACAGCCAGACAGGCAGACAGACAGACAGACAGACAGACAGACAGACGCAGACAGACAGACGCAGACAGACAGACAGACAGACAGACAGACAGACAGACAAGCCACTCTGACATGTTGTTTTATGTTCAGTATAGTTCATTACAATGTTGAAATGATCCAAAATTGTAAATGTATTCATCCTCACTCATCAGTTGTTTGTTGTTGTTGTTGTTGTTGTTTACAGTGAAAGGGGGTTCAGCGTAAGTCTTCCTCAACATCTTCAGTGTAACCAGTGAAGGCTTGCCAGAGGTAACAACACTGAGTACTTTGGGCTCTATGCTCTTAGAAAAAACTGTGCTGTATAGAACCTTAAAGGCTTTTTTGGCTGACCCCATAGTAGAACCATTTGAAGAACCGTTCTTGGTTCCAGGTAGAACCCTTTTGGGTTCCATGTAGATACTTTTCTATAAAGGGTTCTACATGGAACTCAAAAGGATTCTGCCAAAAATGGTTCTCCTATAGGGACAGTGGAAGTACCCTTTTGGAACCTTTTTATCTAAGAGTGTACCAGTCCCACTGCCACCACATTGATTTACACAGCATCCCATCCACCCCATTCTGCCTGGGGCACAAGTACACTTTGTGTTGGGGGGACAATTGTGGTGTTTGTGCCCTGCCAATGTTGTCTGGCACCATCAGCTCCATAGTAGGCTGCCGTGGAGCTAGCTATTGTTCCCTGAACAGCATGTGTGTGTGTTTTGTTAATGAAGTTCATGTGTGTGTGTACAATTACTGTGCAGTGACTGTCAAGGATATGCATCACAAAAACTTGGGATACAGTCTATACACTATGGGGGTTGAGTGTCTATTAGCGTCTGTTAGTGTTACATAAGTATATGTCCTAATTAATTTGAATAGAGTTAGTGTGTACAGAGTGTTGGAAATGTAAAGCACTAAAGAGAAATGCTAAAATGTTAGCATGCTAAAATGTTAATTGTGGAACTATAATGGTGTGGACATTGTTATTGTGTAGACGTGAGTGTACAGTGGGGTGTAGGGCTGTGAGTGAGTGTGACCCGTTGCCTAGGGGCGTGGGGCTGTATAAAGAACTCTAGGTCTATGGGGAGCCTGCCTGGCTGGCTGGCTGTGGCTGTGGGCAACACGGCTGCAGACAGTGTGTGTGTGGATAGAAAGAAGCGTGTGCTGCCTCTTTCTGCCTCACTGAGCACAGGGTAATGAAGCATGGCAGAGGAGAGGAGGGGAGGAGAGTAGGGGAGGGGGAGAGGGGAGTGGAGGAGAGTAGGGGAGGAGGGCAGAGGGGAGAGGGGAGGAGAGGAGAATGTGGCTGCAGGGTAGGTAGGGTGCCAAAAACCAGGATCAATGTTGGGGAGGTGAGACAGCACAGCAAATCAAAATCAAATCAAATCAATAAGACTTAGACTTCTCCTTGAAATGCTTCCCAACGATGCAGAGCAAAATTGTTTTGGGAACAATTAAAATAGTAACACAAGTGGAGTAAATAACACAAGATTGAAGCTATATGCAGGGAGTACCAGTACCATATCACTGTGCAGGGGGCTGCCTGCCGGCCTGGCTCTGTTCTGCTCTCCGGTCATGCTACTGCTGCCAGCCCTGCCACACTCTTGGTTGCGTCACAATAATCTTTCCTTTCTCCCAAAGCGTACACTTGTACACTTCCTTTCATGGATTTAAAATAAAATGACCGGTATATGGGAACTCCCTCTAGCCCATGCCTGCACCAATCTAATACTTCAACATTTGTGCGGAGTAGTGAACGAGTGCAGACTTCAGCGAGATGAACTGTCCACTCATGTCCCTCGCTCTTGTTTTTTCTCGTGCCATCTCTCTTTTCATTACTCATCAAAAACCTCTCTATTTACATCTCAAACAAAAGACAAGCCTTATTACATGTTCATATATAATAGCTGCAGGTACATATTCTGTTTTTTTTGTGATGAAAGTTTATGAAAGTGAAGGAAAATCCTTTTTTAACTCAATAATTTTTGTTCACATTGTCCCCGCTATATTAATTCTTCATGAGTTCTCTATTCCTCTTTCTCTCCTTCCTTGTGTTCTTCTGCTCTTCTCTTCCTCTTTACCTTTGCCCTATTGACCTATGAGATCTAGCCTGAGCAGATGTGATATTGCGTCTCCAGTGTTGTGTTGTCTTGAATGGCATTCCACAGACAGGGAAAATTACCCCTGTCTGGTCTTCTATCTTATCTGCACTGGGATCCAGGAGCCTTGAAACGTGAGTCTCCTGAGTGATTGTCTTTTAGGGTGAGAGAAGATATGTCTATTTGTACATTTAAAAACATTTCTAAATCAATGCATGTATTCAGTGCCTAGTTTACTGTTAGGAGTCAATGATCCAAGGAGACGTGAAATTTATGCGAATAAACTTTTATATAAGTTTGAGTTTGTATGTCATATGTATTTGTAAGATGTATGACAGAGCACCTTTCAGAGTAGATGAGTCATCAACCGTTCAACAACACACTACAATTAAACATTTATGGATTTTTGGTTGATATACCAACATGGTGTGAGTCAGCAAGTGTGGTGCTATTCATAGTCTGCAACCCAGGCCCTAACACTTCTCTCTTCCGGCACCCTGCTCCTAGAGGGCCGGAGAGGAGAAGGTGTGAGCTCCCTCTGCCAGGTACCACTGTGCTGGCCACACACACCCGCTCGCACACACACACACACACACACACACACACACACACACACACACACACACACACACACACACACACACACACACACAAACCAGGCCCCACTGTGCTGGCTCAGCCCTCAGCCTGGCTCCAGTTGTAGCAATGGTAGGGCCCATCGGCCATCTGTCCCTGACCAGCAGAGAGAGAGAGGCAGCCACTGTCCCCGGAGCAGAGAGCACACACACACACACACACACACACACACACACACACACACACACACACACACACACACACACACACACACACACACACACACACACACACACACACACACACACACACACACACATACGCTGTCCCCAAAGCAGGGGGTGAGGGGGCGTGAGCTGGGATGAGGTCGAATGGGAGGGTAGGGGGAGTCATAGAGTCAGGCAGTCAGCATTGTGTTTCTACCTCACCTAGCAACGGCCTCCTATTTCCTGTGTTTTTGGGCGGCAGGCATCATGGTCCCCTTGGATGGTGTGGGGGTGGTGGCCCCTCTCCCTCACACTCTTTCTGTCTCTAGCTGTCCTATTTATGGTAATGAGCCATCTGCCCTCTCTGAACACAGCGGCCCAAACAAGGGAGGGGGCTGGGGGAGCGGGCTGTAGGGGGGCTGGGGAGCGGGGTATAGGGGGCTGGGGAGCGGGGAGTAGGAGTGCTGGGGGGACAGGCTCTGACAGCCTACTGGCGGGACACAGAGACCAAGACTCCTCCTCTGCTTGCTGTGTCTGTCCCTATAGATCAGGACTGTCCAACCATTCAGGAGCCTGTAAGTAAGCATTTCGCTGGACGATGTATCGCATACATGCGACTAATAAAACTTGAAACTTTTTCTTGGTGAGCTACTGTCCTGTAGGTTTTCACTTCAACCCTAATCTAGCGCACCTGATTCTAACAAATAGCTGGTTAATAAACTGAATCAGGTTAGTTACAACTGTGAGAAATCCTACAGCAGGGTAGCTCTCCAGGAACTCTCCAGGGTTGAAGAGCTCTGCTATAGATACAGTACCTTCAGACCTTCAGACATTATTCAGTATTTCTCTGGAAGAGACAGAGGATGAGAGTGAGGATGAAAGACAAGCTAAGGATCTTAACACCATGAGACAAACATCATGGCTTCACTCTCACTTTGCACATTGGGAAAAATGTTGCTGAGCGTTGTCAGCGGTAACCAAACACTCGACAGGTCTTGTTGTGATCGCTAAAGGTGACATCAGTGCCAGATAGTGATGTAGCCTATTACCAGGTGTGACTAAATACAGGCTCAGTTCTGTGTAGAAAATGGCTGGTGAAC